>NC_056738.1:506861660-507063426 GCF_019279795.1 Protopterus annectens
GTAGTTTACAAAGGAAACTTGATGCTGCAAGTATTTTGCATTTTTCCAGTGTATTATTCCAGTGGCTGAGAACCTGTTAATGGTAATGGGTTCAGTTCTGTTTGTGTGCAGATAAATGTTATCTTTTTGAGGTGGTTGCAGACCTCTCAACTGTATCTGTTTTGGAGGCATGTTCCTATTGTCAGGCATGATTTACTCCTTCACAAGATGTACCTCTTTGTTGAGGGGCATTACTATTTTCAGGTGTAATTTAGAGCTTCACATAATTTTCTGCCCCCATCACCCAGACACAGACAATATTGAAGCTGTTTAGAACACAAGCATCTGGAATTCAAGTCCAAAGTACTAGTGGCACCAATAATTTAAAGAAAGAGGGACCCATTTGTTACATCTCCTTTTCTCAGAAACAAAAATAAATGACTATGTGAGGTAGATTTTTGCAATATCATGTGTTAAGTTATTCAGACTGTATACTGTGTCTTCTTTAATAAGACAATATTTTACTCACTCCCAATTTTTTAAACTTGTGTTTCTAAGTAGTATCCTACAGTCCTACTAGAAGTGGGTGGAGCTTTGTGTTATTAGGGGTTTAGATTTTGTACTAGTTGTGTATACAGAGTTTTGGCTAGCTTTATCTACTTTTGAAGAATATTTGTACTTATTTTCAATGTCTGTACATTAATACCCATCCATTTCAATTGCATTGTACCACTGTGTAGCTAGTGAAGTAACTCCATTTGTGGACTAGCTTTAGTAGTGTATAAATTAGGGGTTGCATCAAGTCCTGGTGTTAATAGTATTACATACTGTATATGACAGTCACGGATAGCACACTGAAATCATTTCTACTTTTGCAAATGTAGTGCAGCAAAGTCTCTGCATCCCTAATTGCTAATCAGCTTTGAAATAAGAAAACACTGCCATTTTTTTCAGGGAATTTTTGAAAATCATGATTATATAATTGCTTGTGCATTGGTTGCAGGAAGTGAGCCTGGAGGCTGCTTTGATGAGACCGAAACCTTAGAACTTCCAAGTATGTAATTTCTTCATGTACTCATGCAAGTCTTTTAAATGGGAAAATGAATTCCTGAAGTCTAAGTCCCCAATCCCAATTATCCAGATGTGTGGTTCCTGGAAATAATTTATATGATTTGTCTGCATTGCACAGATGTTTGAGCCATTGTTTTAAGCTTTCAAGGTGATTCTCCTTTCACCACAGTAATATGACCATGAATATTGTGTGTGTATGCATATACACGCACGTGCGCACACATACACACACACACACACATATATGTATGTGTGTGTTTATATATATATATATATATATATATATATATATATATATATATATATATATATAGATTCACTTTATAAGCTCGAAATTCTGAAATCTCGCATTACAGAATCTCGAGCCCATAAAGTAGAAAATCCAAATACCTGAAACCACACAATCACGAAGCCCTAAATCCGGAAACTGCAAAACCGAGAAATTCAAACTCCCAACACTTTCAAACACCATTACAACACACATGCACACAACTAAGCAAGCACACACACACTTACCCTTATTATATGCAGGGGGCAAGCCCCCCTGCACCCCCCACACCCCCCGTACTTAACTCCAAGGTCGTACTACATACATACACACACACACACACACAAAACACCATCACACAAACTACATTCCTCTCGCACACGCACACCACAGTAACAACACACACTAACACGCACTTCAGCCCCTACTCAACACCCTTAAACATAAACACTTACCTGAATCCACGAACACAGCGCAACACCAGAACCGCTAATTCAAAATCTCCCGCATTTGAGATTTTGAATTTCGTGCTTCTGGGGTTGTGATCTTCCAATCCTTTCACTTTATGAACTCAAGATTTCAGTATTTCAAGCTTATAAAGTGTTCCCATACACACACACACACACACACATATATATATATATATATATATATATATATATATATGTATGTATGTATGTATATATATATATATTTACATTTGTTGACTGGGAGTGTCCGACTTGACGTAGGTCCATTTTCAGCGGAGGCCCGGGGAGAATAGCTCCACAGTTAAAATATACAGACAGTAGTTACATTGGATTTACATAGCAATTAATTTGATTATCATAGCAATTAATTTCAAACATAGTTACAGATGAAGAACATAGTATATCAGTAGACAACTAGAATCTTTATCATCTGTGAAGTACATAACAGACATTAACAATTGTTACAATAAGAAGTTCCTGCTGTATAATTAGTAGGCTTATGAGCATCCCAGCTTGCTATAATCAATGTAGTTAGTGGGGTGGAAAGAAAGGTAGTAGGTGGATGGGGTGTGTGATATTAGTGTGGGAGTAGCTAGGGCATAGCCAGCATGTTTTTAGGTGCACTTTTAGTAAAGTTTTGAAATGGGTACATGATGGTACGGAGGTAATTGTGGGTGGGAAGGGAGTTCCATAATTTTGCTATGGCGCAAGAGAATAGTGCTTCACCAGCAGAGTTATTGGCTTTAGTGACCTGCAAGTGATTTTTGTTGCTGGATCTTAGTGGTCTGGTGGTGCGATAGGGTTGGAGTAGATTCTGGAGGGATGGGACATTTAGTGGATGGTTTTCTAGTTTGTGGGCGAGTGTGAGTTGATACCATTGAAGGAAGTGAGGGAATTCAAGCCAGCCCAATTCAGCAAGTGAGAGACAGTGGTGACTACGGTAGGATGTCCCTGTGGAAAATTTAGTGATTTTGTTGTAGCAAGTCTCTAGCTTGTTTAGAACGCATTGCCTTAGGTTGGTATATATTGGAGAGGCATAAAGTAGGGTGGAGATAAGGTGGGAATTTGCTACTGAAATCTTTGCTGCTTTGGTGAGAAGTTGCTTATTTCTGTATAATGCTCCTAGTTTTTTGTGGACTTTTTTTCTGGTCATGGATATGTGAATGTCAAATTTTAGTTTATTGTCTATTTCCACTCCTAGCAATTTGGTGTGTTCTGTTGGGTGTATAGTGGTGGTGTCTTTCGCTGTGATGTTAAAGTGAGAGTTGTTTTGTGTATGTTTGGTGGGTTGGAAGATGAGTAGTTTAGTTTTATTTGGGTTGAGTATTAATTGGGCATCGGATAACCAAGTTTCAACAGAGGAAAAAGCTTCCTGTGTGACTTTTTGCAGTTTGGGCAGGGATTGGGCTGAGCAGATGATGATTGTGTCATCTGCGTATTGTATGAGTGTGCCATGTTTGGTGGCAGAGGCTAGATTATTGGTGAAAATAGAGAAGAGTAGGGGACCAAGGATGGTTCTTTAAGGAACCCCTATAGAGACAGGTAGTTGGGGATATATGTCATTCTGCTGTACAACGGATTGTTGGCGGTCAGACAGATAACTCTGAAACCAGTTGGTGACTGATTGAGAGAAGGATAGGTTACTGAGGACAGAGATGAGTTGTTTGTGTGGGACCATGTCAAATGCTTTAGATAGGTCTAGAAAAGTAGCAGAGGAGAGATGGCCATTGTTTTTATGCTGAAGGACAGTGTTAGTAAAGGAGAGTAAGGCAGTGGTGGTGCTATGGTTTGGTCGGAAACCATGCTGACTATCGGAAAGGAGGTTGTTAGTAAGGAGGTAGTCTGAGACCTGAGAGTGAATGCATCTCTCTAGTATTTTCTGGAGTGGAGAGAGAATAGCTATGAGGCGGTAATTGGTTAGTTCTGTGGTGGGGCCGCCTTTATGGAGGGAAATTATATGTGATACTTTCCATAGTGTGGGAACGTAACTTTCTGACCGAGATCGGTTAATCAAGATGGATACTGGGTAGGCCAGAGCATCAGCTGTGATTTGCAGGTATTCACTTGGGAGGTTGTCTGCAGCTAATTTGGTGGGCTTAAGTTTAGTTAAGAATTTTTTTTTTTTTATGTTGGAGATAGGTACAGGAGAAAAAAAGAAGGCAGTGGGGAGATTACTAGTTGAAGGTGTGGGTTGGAGGGAAGGGGGGCTGTGTTGTTTAGCTAGTGATAGTATGGTTTGTGTGAAGTGTGGGTTGAATGAGGTAGGAATATTTTCGGAGGAGTGAGGGATGTTAGGAGGAGGGGTACTGACTTTACCTGGGAGGAGGATGGAGTTTATGGAGGGCCAGAATTGTTTGAGGTTGTGTTGGGAGAAGTCTCGGGCAGACTGGTAGTATTGGAATTTGTCCTGTTTTATTAGCTTTTTGAATCTATTGCATAGTTCTAGGAATTTCTGACTAGTTGTGGGGGTTTTGGTTTTGCGCCAATGCTCCCAGGCTTTATCCCTGTTTTTCATTTCTGACTTAGCAGTTTTCTGTAGCCATGGGGAGGGTTGTGCTTTGGTTCTGGAAAGTCTTATGGGGACGTGGTAATTAAGGATGCTCAGGAAGGTAGTATTAAAAAATTCAACTGCGTCATCAAGACTGAGGTACTTTAGAGGATGCCAGTTACATTCTTTGAGGGATAAGATGAATGTGAGTGGGTTAAAGTTTAGTTTTTTGCGTATTTGACGGTAGATGACAGGTTTAGCTTGGTATAGGTATTTTTTTTGAATTGGAATGTTGGGGAGTGATCACTGAGGCTATCTGATAAGCAGCCTATTAAATATGACTGGGGGCTCTTACTGACTAGTATCCAATCCAGGGTAGTGTGCTTGTTGTAGTTTTTATTTATCCTGGTTGGCGACTGGACTAGTTGGGTGAAGCCATGAAGGTTTACATGATGGGTTGGATGGTTGCCAGAATAGGATTGCCAGTCAGTATTGAAATCATCTAAAATTATAGTTTCTTGGGGGAGATGGTGGGTACACCAGCTGAGGAGGTTTTCTAGTGGAGGGATGTTTGGGCCAGGTGGGAAGTAGCATTCAGTTATGTTGACAGTTTTATATATATATATATATATATATATATATATATATGTGTGTGTGTGTGTGTGTGTAAGTGGGTGGGGGGCAAAGTCTATTACATACAAGTACCAGGAGAGTTTGCCCCTGCAAAAAAAAAAAACTTTTTAGTTGATGTCACATGCACTGTTGGTGAGTAAGTGCATTATTGGATGACTGAGTTCTCTGTTTGGCTGTTAGCAGTTTGAGGAGACCTTTCATAATGGACCCATTTGAAATACATCATGATATTACATCATTTTATGTGGAATGTAAAGCACTGGACCAAGACAAGTCAAAGCATTTAACATGACTGGGTGATGAAATCAGAGGAATGTGTTGGCTATAAAAGGAATAATGTAGCAACTCTCCCATGTCTGTCTTACAGAGATGTAACCGTTTGAAATGCGAGTCCAAACTACAGAGACTGGTTGAAAGAGCGGGCTTACATGTGCTAAGTCTGAGATGGCATTTCTATGAATATTCCCTTTATCTCTGAATTATGGTGATCCCTGAGTTGTTGGGGGGGGGGGGGTGCAAGAGCCCCCCCCACAAACATGGGGGTCTGCCAGGGTGGGCTTGCCCCACTGTAAAAAGTTGTTTAAAGGAGAACAGGAAGCTGAGATTCTCTCTGCTCCTGTGTTTTCGGTCTTTTTTACAGCATTTTGAGTGCTGAGATTCCAATAGGGAACCTATTATGAATTATCTTATAGGCACATTTCAACAGCAGAATTTTTGAAACATTAGCAGCGATAGCGTTGTTGCATCACAGCAAGAGGTTCTCCCATTCGATTCTCGGCTAGAGTGCTGGGAGTGCCTTCTGTGTGGAGTCTGCATGTCCTTCCCGCGGTTGGCTGGGCATTTGAAAGACATGTGTAAATGGGCGTTCCTTCATTGAATCTGGCACCTCGGCATTCGTGAAAATCTACTGCCAATCATTAGCGGACCGGAGTTCTGCTGTGGCGACCCCTAACCGGGATAAGCCGAAAGACAAACAACAACATTCTAAATAAAAAGTTAAGATGTAGTCCTGACAAAGAGTGACCCATGTTATTTGCTTGATTATCAATGAAGAGATGTAGGTAACTTGCTGCATTTTAATAGGTCAGTATGTAGTTTGAGTGTCTGTAGCCTTCTAGGTGTTCTGTTTTTTTATTTCAGCTGACTTGCAGGGGATGTTCCAAATATAAGGACTTAACAATTCTCATTTACTGCACTGCAGCATGTAGTGAAGGTTTCTGCGAAGGCACCATTTAGTACTTTTTTTTTTTTTTTTTGCTTTTTCTTGTCTCATTTGCATACTGTTGTAGCTTTTGTGTCCTGAACGTATTGGTCTGTTTTATCAGTACCTCCAGATGTCTAGTTACATATCACCAGTTCCCTTATCTTGCATTTATTTTTTTCTTGTCTGTCTGAAGTTCATGTCATTTCAAACACTGTTTGATTCAGGTTGATTTGCTCTTGTAATGAAAAGCTGTATCCCTTATAAAATCCTTATTGTTTTACATGTTTCTTTTTTATTTCATAGTGATACAACAAGGAAGGTGCACATATCTGGGGAAGGCGACCCTCTAGGAATCCACGTTGTACCCTTTTGCTCATCTTTTAGTGGAAGGTAAAGATAATCTTTAAATTTCTTGTCATAAAGTATTGAATATAGACACGTGATTGGAAGATGGCTTGAATTTTAATGTACTAGAATTTCTTATCACTCTTCAAAGTTGATGTTCCGTACATAACAAATTACCTTAGGAAAGAGGACTATTTTTAACAAGATTACCATCTGATTATTTCATTGGCTAAGGTTAGAGACATCTACCTCTGACATTTATGTATAGTTCTGAAGAAAATATATAACATAATATATTTCTAAGACATTTTACTATGTTTTGCAGTAAATGAGTGTACCCCTGTTATATGCATGCAAAATGTTTCTTACATAGTAATGCTATGGAAAGAAAACACTTGTGCTATAGTTCACATCTGCATGCAGGTGAAAAGTAGAATACCAAAACTATGGCACAGCAGTGATATGAGAAAAGAGAAGTTGTTTTAAGTGTAGTTCTTTAATGCAGCAGATGAAACGGCATCTAAATCAGGAAGTTGAGAGGAAATGACATACAGTGTCCCAGTTTACAAATGTACAGCAGTCAGCCAGAGAAGCTGCAGATTTTATTTTGAGGAAGGCTGATTTAGTTGGGATAACCAGTAAAAATAAATTGCTAGGACTTTTTTAGCATAATATCTGTGCATGTTCTCCGTGTTTCACTGTTGCAGTCATCACATTTGGGTTATCCCTGCCAGGGTAGCCCTCGGCCGGCAAGAATACCAGGAGTTTAGTATTTCTGTGTCGGTTTCTGTTGCTTCAGGACTGATGTCAGGTTGTCCGTAGTATAAAGTAAGGCAGCCGATGCCATTACATCAGTCTTTCTTGCCACGGAGCCGGAAGCAGAAGCAGTTCACATGAGTGCTGGTTGGCTGCTACCTGAGTTTCGTCTTCTGAATTGAAGCTGAAGTCTTCTAAAGCTAAGTACCCTGTTGGGGATCCTTTTTTCTAGCACTAACTGTTGTCAGAAAAACTTAATAATTGTCTCGCTTGTGGAAAGCAAATACCACACTGAGACTTTCATTCTTACTGCGTCACTTGCTTAGGCCCAGACCAAGACGTCCACCACTGTCGCTTTTGTGTTTTGTTCAACGCCAGAACTATACATTTTGGGCCCTTATTGTAGCTAGATATTTTTGCTTACAGTCCTCGAATTCCGATATGGCTTCGGTAAGCCATCCGACAGCAGATCTTCCAAAAAAACATAAAGACAAAGACAGAGATAAACCGCACAGGTCCAAACATAATGATGACGCTTCCATTAAGCTAGTAGTCAGTTCTCCGGTCCTCAGTGAGGCGTTTTTGCAGCATTTTTTATGTGGAATCGCAGGCTGCTACCGAGACCCTTTTGCCACAAAACTCTTCGACTAAGGATCCTGTGGTTGTCTCTTCCTTAGATGGGTCCGGAGCCACTGAGCAGGCACTGGCTTCCGAGGAAGTACTTTGCACTACCAATTCTCGACACAAACAGACGACTTCTTTCGCATCTACCATTCTTTCAAAAACTACCGAGTTTCTAAGGCCCAGGGTACGAACCACACCCAAGAAACCCGTCTGTCCAGTCTCAAGCACCCACTGCCTTGCCTCAGTCTCAAATGCTTAAAATGTCAGAAACCCTTATCATGCTGATCAGGGGAAGCCAAGCTACCCCTTCCAAAAGAAGAAGAGATTTGTCCCCAGTAGTTTTTGTCTGAACAGGAGTCTGATGACTCTGATGCATGTGAATATGAAGACATGCAACCCCTCTGCATCAGAATCCTCATAAGCAGAAAGGGACTCCATTCCTTCAGCCTCTCCCCCAAGGACTTTTCCTTTGGGGAAACCCTTCATACCTTAAGGGAGCATTTGCAATGGGAATGTCAGGACTACCCTCAGTCTAAAAAGAGACTCCGGGAATTCTTGGATCTTCCACAGCACAGACCCCTGGCCATTTCCCCAGTCCTGGATGTTGTGGAGGATGTTTTCTTGGAATCCAGTTTGACTCCTGACACCCTCCCTCCTGCACCCAGAAATCCAGACAGTTATTAGAGTCCCTGACTCTCAAAAAATTTCTTTTTAAAAATCCTACTGCTGACCCTGAGGTAATTTCTCAAGGGCTTAAAGGAATTAAAGCAACCTCTGCTAAGAATCCCACCCCCTCAGATAGGGATTCCCGAGCACTAGACAGATGGGGTAAAAAAGTATACACCTCTGCTACTCTTGCTATCAGAGCACTAAATTGCCAGTTCGATATGCTAAAATTTCAGCAACATACCCTGGAACTCCTCAAACAAAGTGTCTTCCTTTTCTGCTTGTGCAGACTCTAAAGAGTTACAAGAGTTAATACATTCTGCAAGTCAAGTAAGTAAACACCTTGCGCTGTGGGTTTGATGCCTTAGAAGTTTCCTGCAGAGCAGCAGTCTCCGGTTCTTTCCTTAGAAGACATGCATGGCTTAAGGAACAACAACCCTTGCCAGACCATGTGAAATCTAAATTGTTGGCTGCCCCCTTGCACAAAGACAACTTATTTGGCACCAAGGCAGAAGAGGTCTTGGGGCACCTGGCGCCCCATCCTCCATCTATCAATTCTAAGTACCTTCCTGGTGATACCAAAATTCAAAATGCTCATCCTCCAGCAGCTGCTACCCATGCTCTCTAAGGATGATTGGCTAGCCATCCTAGACCTAAAAGAGGCCTACCTTCACATTCGTATCAGGGAATCATGCATGAAATATCTGTGTTTTAGGGCAGGATCGCTGCACTTTCAGTTCTCTGCACTTCCCTTTGGCTTATCTACTGCTCCCAGAGTTTTCACAAAATGTCTGGCTCCGGACATTGCCTTTTGCAGACAAAGGAATATTCACATTTACCCATACTTAGACGACAGCCAGGAAAAGCTGCTCAAACACCTGGCCTTTATAAAATCCCTACTGACCTCCCTAGGGTACACAGTCAATGAAAAGAAATCCAAACAAGTACCCACCCAAAGGATTATATTCCTGGGAGCAAGCCTGGACACAGCATCCCAGATGGCATTCCTTACATCAGAGAAGCAAACTTACCTGACAGCCTACGTCTCTCAACTAGCCACCAGACCCCAGTTATCTGCAAGGAAAATCCCGCAAGCTCTGGAGTTCATGGTATCTTGCATTGTACTCATTCCATATGCCGGACTGCATATGTGGAAACTTCAATGGTACCTAAAAAGCCTTTGGTGTCAACACTCTCAAGACTTGGAAACTCTTATACCCATGATACCTTGCCTCAGAAAAGATTTTCTTTGGTGAGCAGTAGCTTGCTCCCACAACAAGGGACTACAATTCTCAACACCCAGACCCTAACCACAGACACATCAGACTATATGCACACCTGGACAGCAGGTGCATACAGGGCCAATGGAGCCTACAGCAAATCCATATGCACATCAACCAAAAAGAGATGATAGCTATCCAGCATGCCTTGACAGCTTTCAAGGCCTTTCACTGCTCAGGGGCGCTCCTGATCGAAACAGGCAACACCACTGTGATGTGGTACTTCAACAAGCAGAGAGGGACTCATTCCTACTCTCTATGCAGACTGGCCATGACCCTTTGGCACACAGCCTCTGCCATGCAACTCCACCTGTTAGCACAATTCCTGCCAGGTTCTTTAAACTCTCTGGCAGACCACTTGAGAAGAAATTTTCTAGACCCACATGAGTGGCAGCTAGACAAAAGAACCTTCACCCTAATAACTCAAAAATTAGGCACCCCAAAGGTTGACCTCTTTGCCTCCCACACCAACCATCAGCTTAGGAAGTTCTGCACCAGGGAGCATCATTGCATGGCTTGGAAAGTGGATGCCCTGTCCTTCCCCTGGGTCAATCTATTGGTCTATGCCTTTACTCCACTACCTCTCATCCCCAGGGTACTGCTCAAAATAAGGGAGGAAAAACCAAGGACAATTGTTATTGCTCCAGACTGGCCTCGCCAACACTGGTACCCACTGCTGCGCGGCCTGTCCCCACTGCCACCATGGCATCTCACTTAGACTCCAACCCTCTTGACCCAGAGGGAAGGAGAATTCATGCATCCCCAATTGCAGACCCTTAATTTGGCAGCTTGGCTTATTCCCTAACCACCGATCAATCTGCCAACCTCAGTAAACAGGTTCTAGATGTTATACGTGAGGCCAGACGTCCTAGCACTAGAAAGTCTTATGCTGACAAATGGAAAAGGTTATACACCTGGATTCAAGCTAAGGGAGCTGATATGGCACAGCCCTCCCTCCTTCTCATCCTGGATTACCTAGCTGACCTGCTACACAGTGGTCTTTCTTTTTTCTCTATTAAAATTCATGCCTCTGCTATCTCTGCTCATTTCCCCACTGAGCAGCCCCCTTTTCTCACACCCTCTGATCAAACAATTCCTAAGAGGGGCTAGCAACTTGAGGCCACCCAGAAGAGCACCAACCCCAGCTTGGGACCTTAACTTTGTATTGGAAAAGCTCACCCTGTCCTCCTTCGAACCAGCATCTTCAGCAGAGCTAAAATTTCTCTCCTGGAAGACTGCTTTCCTTCTGGCCATCACTTCAGCCAGAAGGATCTCCGAGCTACAAGCACTCATGGCTGTGGAGCCCTTCATCATCTTCAATGCTGACAGGGTTTCCCTCAGGACTAACCTAACCTTCATGCTCAAAGTGGTGTCCAGTGTGGCTCTCAACCAATCCATTCATTTGCCCACCTTTTTCTCTAACCCACAGAACAAGGGGGAAAGGATCCTGCACTTTCTAGATGTGCACAGACAGCTCAGATTCTATCTAGAGAGGACTAAATCCTTCAGAAATTCTGATCAATTGCTGGTTAGCTTTGCTGCAGGGGCAGAGTCAAAGCCATCTCCAAACAAACAATTTCCAAATAGATAGCACACTTCATCCATTTCTGTTACAAACAACATGGAAAGCCTCCCCCTAAGGGGGTCAGGACTCACTCCACCAGAGCAGCCTCCACTTCTGCACTTCTGCATCTTTCCTCAGAGGAGTCCCCACCAGGGACATCCTGGAGGCTGCCACCTCGACATCTGTTCACACTTTCGCTAAACACTACCACCTGCCTATCTTCTCCAAATCCAAGGCAGGGTTTGCCTCTGCAGTCTTGCAGGGCATCCTAGCCAGCCCCTAGTTTCCTTGACTGCCTCCACCCTTTTCCTCAGCTTTGGGAATCAACCCAAATGTGATGACTGCAACAGTGAAACACAAAGAACATAGTACAGTTTTGTACATTTACCATAAATGTAGATGTTCGAGTGTATTCACTGTTGCAGTTCTGGTTTCCTTCCCTCCATCCCCCTCTTCTTTCTTCTCTCTCCTTACAAGGGACTTTTTCGCATTTACTTTCTACTGGTGGGGTTCTTCCACCAGAACCTGCCTCCCACTTGGGGGTTCCTGACAGTTAGGGCAAGAAAAACTGATGTAATGCTGTTGGTTGCCTTACTTTATACTACTGACGACCTGACGTAAGTTCTGAAGCAACAGCAACCAACGCAGAAATACTAAGCCTGTAGTTTCTGCATCTACACTGCATTGCACCTTTTCTTTTCATTCATTATTAAGGTACATCATCAGTACACCCACGTTATTTCTTTTTCACCAAGCCTACATTTATCAGATCAATAAAATATTCTTACTGCTGCCATCTACTTTTGTGTGGGTACAGTTTAATACTGCACCTTTCATTGCTGTTTAGCATTAACGTATTTTTCCACACATTTGAAAAATAGATGGTGTGTGATTGTATCAGAAAACTTCTGTCACAGAATACATTATATGGTGTAGGTCATCTTCTTCTTAGGGACTGATAGGACATCAGTACCTCTTTATCTCATTATTCATTTGGTTTCACTATATAGTCAACATGCTTTCAGTATTACCTTTTGCCATCTCATATTGCATCTGAGAAACTATTTTGCTGAGGGTCAGCAGCACAGTGTTAGGAACAGCTAAGTGAAACTATCTTTCTAAATAATTAGTTACTGGAGAAATCTTTAAATGAAGAACTCAACACTTTACTCAGTCTTCATTAGGCCAGTCATTGAATATAATGCCCTTTTGGCATGTATCTGATCAGACACATGCAACAACTGGAACGCCCACAAAGATACCTTACTAAAAGGATACAAGTCCTAAACAATATGTCCTACATGGACTGACTAAAAGCCCTGTCACTGCACTCTGTATCATACAGACTGTTGAGAGGTGACTTGTGTCCGGCATACAAGGCATCCTCCAACCCATTACTGATGGATTTACCGTATACCAGCAAGTCAAATGGCATCAGAAATGCTCAGTATAAGAATCTAAACCTCTTCTGCAACCTCAGCAGAACAGTTTGAAGGGACAGGTATGTTTCGCAGGGGATACCGCTGCTATGGAACAGACTCCCAGTCCACATAAATAAAGTTCATATTCATTCATAACTTGAATCTTTGGATACGAAACAGAAAATTTATCCCAAAACTGCTCCCTGTACTACTGATGGACAGATGCATCTTCTAAATGCTTTATCCCATGCATGCTTCTTTTCAAATTATCTATGGTATGAACCCCGTTGATGTTCTTTGTGTTTCACTGTTGCAGTCATCACACTTGGGTTATCTGCCTGCAGGTAGCCCTCAGTTGGCCCGAATACCAGAGTCTTGGGATTTCTGCATTGGATGCTGTCGCCTCTTCCATGACGTCAGGTCGTCAGGGGTATAAAATAGGCAGCCGATGCCATTACATCAGTCTTTCTTGCCGAGAAGGAGTTTGCAAGTGCCAGTCAGCCGCTACCTGAAAGTTTTGTTTTTTGAGTTTCAAACCTGAAGTCTTTTAAAGCTAAGTACACCATTGGGGATCCTTTTTTCTTGCTCTAACCAATGTCAGAAAAAGTTAACTGTCTTGCCTGTGGAAAGCAAATATCTCTCAGAGATTTTCATTCTTACTGCGTCACCTGTTTAGGCCCAGACCACGACGTTCCTCGCTGTCGGTTTTATGCCTTGTTTAATGCCCGAAATATTCATCACCGGGCGATCTTTGTCGCTACATTCTTTTGTTCTTGTTCTCCATATTCCAAAATGGCTTCGATAAGCCATCCGACTACCGATCTTCTGAAAAAACGTAAAGATAAAGACAGAGACAGCGTAGGTCCAAAACTGCCAACAATGCTTCCGTTAAGCTAGTCGCCAGTTCGCCGGTACTCAGTGAGGCGCCTTTGCAGCCCCTGATGCCCGAGGCAGATTCGCAGGCTTCTGCTGAGACCCATTCGGAGTCCAGTATACTGCGAGATGCTTCTTCGACTATGGAACCTGTGGATGTCTCTATCTTGGATGGGTCCGGAGCCGATGTGCAGGCACCGGCTTCTGAGGGTGTATTCCGACCTACCGATGTTAGAATTAAACCGACAACTTTGGTTTACCTAAAACTACCGAGTTTCTCAGGCCCAGAGTATGCACTACACCTAGAAAACTGATGACCAAAGCGCATGCCAGAATAAACAAATGCTTAGAATGGCTGAAGACCTTATTACCCTAATTAGGGGAAACCAGCCTTCCCCTGCTAAGAGACAAAGAATTGAGTTTCTTTCTGATTCTACAGACCAGGAGTCCGATGACTCTGACCCTTCTGATTACCAGGACAAACCCTTATCAACCTATGAGGATTCGGATTCAGATGCAGAGGAATCCATTCCCTCTGCCTCCCCTCCAGAGGATTTTTCTTTTGATGAAACCTTGCATACTTTGAGAGAGCATTTCCGCTGGGAATGCCAGGACTAACTCTGAGAATTTTTAGAGTTGCATCAGCACTGGCCTCTAGCTGTACCCCCTGTCCTGGATGTTGTAGATGATGTCTTCTTGGAATCCAGTCTTATTCCAGACACCTTACCACCGGCCCCTAGAAAACCTGACAGGTACTACAGAGTACCTGATTCTCACAAATTTCTCTTTAAGAATCCTATTGTGGATCCAGAGACCATTTCCCAGGGACCTAAAGGTATTAAGGCTACTACAGCCAAAAACCCTACCCCTTCATACAGGGATTTTAGAGCTTTAGACAAATGGGGTAAGAGGGTATATACCTCTGCAACTCTTGCCATCAGGGCATTGAATTGCCAGTTTCACATGTTGAAGTGCCAGCAACATATTATGGAACTTGTTAAACAAAAAAATGGTGTTACTTCCTAATTGTGCAGAAATTAAAGATTTACAAGAGTTAATGCATTCTGCAAACCAAGTTAGTAAGCATACTTTGCAGTGTGGCTTTGATGCCGTAGAAGCATCTTGCAGGGCTGCAGTCACTAGGTCTGTACTGAGAAGGCATGCTTGGCTGAAGGAACAAACCTTGCCAGGTCATGTCAAATCAAAATTACTAGACTCTCCTTTAAAGAAGAACTTTTTGTTTGGCACCAAAGCAGAAGAGGTTCTTAAAAAGATGGAAGAAAAAGCTAAATCTATGCGAACTGTTAAAGAATTCTTACAAGTGCAGCCACCTAGATTCAGTAAGCATTGGCTTTCTAAAATCTGGTCCTTTCCAGCCCCTTCCAGGCCTTTTCAGACCAAACCCAGGGGAAACAAACCACCCAGACTACAGTCTCAGGGTATGCAGAGATCTAAACAATGGAGTGCCCCCACCTCAAAAACAGGCAGTGGTAAGCCACTCCCTTATGGAAAAAGTTCACAATGACTTTTCAGTTATCCTTCCCAGTCCTATCCAATTACTTGCATCCCTAGGAGGAAAACTTGCCCTTCATGCAAAAAACTGGATGTCCAGTACTCAGGACTGATGGGTCCTAAACATTGTAACCCAGGGGTACAGATTCTACTTCCAGTCACTACCAACCCCAAGTGGGTTTGCAAACCTTCCTCCAAACCAGTGGGTAGAGGCTCAAAAGCAAGTACTTTCCCTGCTCAATATCAGGGCTATTCAACCTGTTCCAGTAGAACAAAGGGGACAGGGTTTCTACTCCAGACTGTTCCTGGTGCCCAGAAAAGAGGGCTGTTGGCGCCCAATCCTAGATCTGTCAATTCTCAACACTTTTCTGGTGGTCCCAAAATTCGAAATGCTTACCCTGCAACAGCTTCTCCCTATGCTAGCCAAGGGTGCCTGGTTAATCACCCTAGACTTAAAAGAAACGTATCTGCACATCCCCATAAGGGAGTCTTGCAGGAAATATCTACACTTCAGGGCAGACTCTATGCACTGTCAATTCTCTGCACTTCCCTTTGGCTTATCTACTGCACCCTGAGTATTCACAAAGTGCCTGGCTCCAGCCATTGCATACTGCAGGCAGAGAAATATCCAAATTTACCCGTACTTGGACGACTGCCTGATTCAGGCGGACAGTCAGGAATTGCTACTAAAGCACCTGCCATTTGTAAAAAGACTCCTAACTTCACTGAGTACACCATCAACGAAAAGAAATCACAACTGATGCCCAGTCCAAAAATTGTATTCTGGGAGAAAGCTTGAACACAACTTCCTAGATGGCATTTCTCACTCCAGAAAAACAAGTCTGTTTGACCAACTACTTCAAACAAATGGCCAGCAAAATCCAGCTATCTGGGTCATAGGTAGGTTCATGGGTAGGTACTAGGCTATCGGCCCAAGGGCCTACATAAGCCTAGCCAACAAGGTTCCCTGGCTTACGCCACCCAAAAAAGTTATTTTCCTGTGCCACTGTCGAGCAGAGACACAGAAGTGATCCCCGGGGTGTATTTCCTATTTCCCATCCACTCATCAAGATTTTTCTTGAAGAGTGCTAATGAAGAACTTTGCTTGACGTAGACGGGGGTAGCCTGTTCCAGAGTATGGGAAGTCTCTGGGATAGGAATCTATCCCTCCAGCATGTCCTGTTTATTGTGGTGACAAGGTTTAGGTCCCTAGAGCTTGTAGCTCGGAGGGATTGGGATTTCTTCAGGTGTAGCACGTCCAACAGCTCTGGGTTTGACAATAGCTTTATATGTTAGGCAGAGATCACCTCGGAGTAGGTGATATGCTACGGAGTAAAGCTGGAGTTTTTTGAGGCGGTCAGTGTAGGGCATTTGTTTGAGTCCAGTAATCTTCTTTGTGAGGTACTTCTGTGGCCTTTCCAGCTGCTGCAGATGTTTTGTGAGGTACATTCCAAAATGGGCGTTGTACTCTATAATGGGTCTAATGAGTGTCAAGTAGAGGGGAACAATGGCCTCTTTTTTCCTGGATGAGAACCCTTTTATGATGAGGTGTGCCATGTCCTGGGACCTCTCTAAACTAGGTATAGATCCCTACATTACAAGATGGGTTGCCAACTGGCTCACTGACAGAACCCACACTGTAAAACTTGCAGATCAGGAAAATACTGCAAGTCCTAGGGTTCATGGCCTCATGCATTCTGCTAATTCCATATGCAAGACTGCATTTGAGGAAACTTCAGTGGTACTTAAAAAGTCTTTGGTGCCAACATTCTCAGGACCTGGAAACAGTCATTCCTATCATACCTTGTCTAAGGGCAGAATTCCTTTGGTGGGCAGAAGCATGCAACCACAACAAGGGACTGGCTTTCACTCAACCACTCACCATCCAAACCCTGACAACAGACTCGTCAGGCTATGCATGGGGGGCTCAAATGGCAGGCAAATGCATTCAGGGCATGTGGAGCCCAGTGCAAATTCTCCTGCACGTCAATCAAAAAGAGAGGCTAGCTGTACAGAATGCTCTGACAGCCTTCAAATACCTAATCCTTCCAGGACAGCTTCTGATAAAAACAGACAACACCACAGTTATCTGGTACATAAACAAGCGGAGGGAGCCCATTCTTACCCACTGTGCAGGTTAGCCATGACCCTGTGGAACACAGCCTTGAGCAACCAAGTGCATCTACAAGCTCAATTCCTGCCAGGCAAACAAAATCCACTGGCAGATGACTTAAGCAGAAATCTCCTAGACCCACACGAGTGGAAATTTGAGTCCAACATCTTCAACCTTCTAATCCAGCGGTGGGCAACACCAGATGTGGACCTCCTTGCCTCCCTCGAGAACCACCAGTTGAGCAAATTCTGTACCAGGAACCCTCACAGCAGGGCATGGAAGGTGGATGCCCTATTCTTCAAATGGGAAGACCTCTCAATTTATGCCTTTCGCACTCTGCTCCTCCTCTCAAAAGTACTACTCAAGATCAAACAGGACAGGCCAAGGGCAAATCTTATTACCCCGGACTGACCACGCCAACACTGGTATCCAGTCTTATGCAGTCTGACAACAGTGCCACCCTGGCACCTTCACCAGACACCTTCCCTGCTGTCTCAGCAGGAGGGACAGATTTTGCATCCACAGTTGCAAACCCTAAACCTTGCAGCCTATCTTATCCTCTGAATACACCACCAGTAACCCTCAGCAAACAGGTGCTGGACGTCATTCTTGAGGCCAGAAGGCCTACTACTAGGAAATTCTATGCTGAAAAGTGGAAAAGATATTGTTCTTGGAATCAGTCTCAAGGAGTGGACACAGCAGTGCCCGCCTTACCTCAAATCCTGGATTACCTAGCAGAGCTACTCCACAGAGACCTATCTTTCTCCTCCATTAAGATTCATGCCTCTGACATCTCAGCTCATTATAATACTGAGCCACCTCTATTTTCTCACCCTCTCATCAAACAGTTCCTGAGAGGGGCTAACAACTTAAGTCCCCCTAGGAGAGCACCCACCCCTGCCTGGGACCTTAACTTTGTACTGGAAAAGCACACGCTTCCCCCTTTTGAACCTGCTGCTTCAGCAGAGTTAAAATTCTTCTCTTGGAAAACAGCCTTGCTTTTAGCCATAACTTCAGCAAGAAGAGTGTCTGAGTTACAGGTACTAATGGCTGTGGAACCCTTCATTATTTTCCATGCTGACAGGGTTTCCCTCCGGACTAACCTGTCCTTTATGCCTAAGGTGGTGTCCAGTGTGGCTTTAAACAAATCCATCCATTTACCAACCTTCTTCCCTAATCCTCAGAATAATGGGGAAAGGTCCTGCACTCCTTGGATGTGCACAGACTACTCAGAACTAAACCTTTCAGAAAACCTGACCAGCTGCTAGTCAGCTTTGCCACAGTTGCAGAGGGCAAGGCCATTTCAAAGCAAACTATTTCCAAATGGATAGCACACTGCATCCATTTCTGCTACAAGCACTATGGAAAACCTACCCCACAGGATCCGAACACATTTCATTAGGGCTACTTCCACCTCTACAGCATTTCTCGGGGGAAGTCCCTACCATCCTGGAAGCTGCAACCTGAAGTTCTGTACACACCTTCACCAAGCAATTACCACTTACCTATTTTTTCTAAATCCAGAGCTGGATTTGCTACAGCAGTCTTACAAGGTCTGCTAGCCAGCCCTAACACTTCTTGACTGTCTCCACCCTTCCTCAGCTTTGGGAATCAACCCAAGTGTGATGACTGCAACAGTGAAACATGAAGAACGTAGTACAGTTGTGTACACTTACCATAAATGTAGATGTTCGAGTGTATTCACTGTTGCAGTCCTGGTTTTCTCTATCCTTCTACCTATCCTCTCTTTGGCCATGTTTAGTGGCAGTGGTATTTACTTTTTACTGGTGTTGGTCCACACCATGTACTAGCTTCCTATTTGGGGGGCTTCTAACATTTGAGGCAAGAAAAACTGATGTAATGGCATTAGCTGCCTGTTTTATACCCCTGATGACCTGACGTCATGGAAGAGGCAACATCATCCGATGCAAAAATCCCAAGACTCTGGTATTTTGGCCGACTGAGGGCTACCTGTAGGCAGATAACCCAAGTGTGATGACTGCAACAGTGATACACTATCTCAATACAATATCCCGGCCTAAACAGTGTTTACTATACTCTGAGTGGGTAACCATTTGAAATGTAAGAACCCCCTAGAGAGAGAGTTCTAAAACATGGAGACTGAATGGCCAAAAAAGGGACTTGCATATACTAAGTCAGAGATGGCCATTTCTCAGAATATTCACTTTTCTCTGTGGTATGGTGATCTTAGAGTCAGTATATATAAGTTCAGGGGTACAGGCTGACTTGCCTCTTGCACAAAATAAGTTTAATGGTGACGAACAATGTTCAAGTTTCTTTTTCTTTCCATGTGTCAGCACTTGGCATTTTGTGTGCAGGCATTTCAGTAGGGAACCACTCTGAGTGTGTATTAATGCCATTAATGCCTCTGCTGTATTTTTCTGCTAATGCCTTCTGCACTGATCTTTTCCTCCTATTTTTTTTCTATCTGCACTGGTTATTGTTACTGTTGATGATTAATAGACTCTGTAAGTATATCTGTAGCAGCTTTCCTCCAGGGACTCCACTGAAAAGGGATGATTTTACCTAAAAAAAGAATGTCCTAGTACAAAAAAGAACAAAACAATTAAAACAGTCTCAGACATGTAACCTCAACAAATCTAAGTGCCTTTCAAACCAAAGGGGAGAGAGGTCCCTCAGACAAACCATTTAGTGTGAACTGCAAGAAAAGATCCATCAAAGCTAGTGTCTTCGTTGTATCCATATGCAGTAACTTGGGAGACGATGACTAAATTGGTAAAGCTAGGCAATTTGGAGCTAAAACTAGTTAAATAATCAGAACACAGGTAGCAACAATATAAAAACGCACACACACACACACACACACACACACATATAGTAAGTATACCACAAAAACTGTAGAAACTTCAAGTAAATGCTCAACCAATCAGAGACGTCTTGTTAAACACTCATACTCAGTTAGCAAAAGTAGCACAAAAACTGCAGGAATTTCAAGTAGATAACCAATTGAATTGGGGCTACAACTGAATAGGCTACCAGTGAGTCATCTGGCAGTACTGTCAAAGAAATACAGCACAGGAACAAAAACAATAACAGTAATTGAAGCACTCTGAAAGTTCTATGGCTAGCTGAACAAATTCAGCAACAGATTCAGCAAAAGTAACAGCAGTACCATTCAGCAACAGCAGTAACAAATGTACACTAAAAATGTAAGTACTTTTATGTAAGAAGGGAATAGATAATTATGGCTATAGTACAGATTCAGCAAAAGTAACAGAATAAATTCAACAAATTTTCAGCAACAAAATTACAAGCAAATAAAAACCTTCAGACAGAAAATATGGAGGGGCACACAACTTGCTGTTGAAAGGAATGTAATAAAAGAACCATATTTTCCAGATTGACAAGAGATCATGAGAGTATATTATGTGGAATTATTTGTTTTAAGTAGATGCACTCATTTATTAATGTTTACTACTGCTCCTCTGATGCTGTGCATAGTGCAGCATGAGTCGTCATCATCAACAACCCCATTTTTCTACTTGGGATCATGGTGTCATGTCAGCTATTGCCATCTCTCTTAGTTCAGTGCTAGCCTCCAACCTTCGATTGTCATGCCTGACTGTTGACAGTCTTCGCTCACACAATCCATCCATCTCTTTGCGGGACATCCTCTGTTCCTCTTGCCTTCTTCCTGTCTTTCTTAAATCATCTTTACCAGATTGGCATCTGGTTTTCTGAAGATGTGCTCGAACCACCATAATCTGTTCTTTGACCTTCGCTGCAATTGGAACTACTTGGGCTTCTGCTCTGATGTCCTTTTTTGCATCTTTCCCACAAACATCTCAATGACTTCTAGCTTCCTCAACTGCTGTGTCTTTATTGTTGAAACCACTTTACAAAAATGCAAAAAGGTACCACCAAAGACCAAGAACTGAAACCTCCCAGCACCCGATGTCAGCAAAATTATTTAATTCAACAATAGATGTAGCAAATAGCAGCAAAACAATCTCTCTTAGCACCTCGGCTAAAACAGCCTTTACTGTGCTGGGAGGTTTCAGTTCCTGGTCTTTGGTGGTACTTTTTTGATGTGCCTTTATTGTCCAGGTATCTGCACCACACATTTGTATTGGTTGCCAGTTGTTTTGTAAGACTGACTTTTCACCTTCTTTGTAATTTTTCTGTCATCCACTGCCCCCGACACACTGTGACAGTTGGCTGCAGCCCCTCTGATTTTAGCTTTAACTCCCTCATTCAGACTTCTTTTCTTAACTACCCCTCACAGATACTTGAAGCTGATAACCTGTTTGACTATTTTCTCTTCTATCTCAGTTCACAGCTTCTTCTGATTATCTTCATTTGATACCATTACAACTTGCCTTTTCTGAATTCAGTTTCATCCTGTGTGCCTTCAGTTTTGCATTCCATTCCCTCCCCATCATCTGAAGTGCTTGTTCAGACCCTACAGATAATGACACATCATCTGCATACAGCAGCTTTGTTGATTTGTTCTACTGATCTGCTTGCTAATGTAGTTTATCACTAGTGTGAACAGCAGTGGTCTCAGAGCTGAACAGGTATTTCAGCTGGAAATCCCTCTTTGAGTCCAAACACTGTTCATATTTGTGTTATTGGGTCCTTGTAAATAGGCTGCACTAATTCTACCAGTGTTTCTGGGACTTCAGTCGCAGGAATGCCCAAATCAGCTTTCTTGGAATCTTGTCATATGCTTTCTCCAAGTCTCTGAATTAGCAGTTGAACTCTTTCCTCATCTCTAGCATCTTTTCAATTATCTGTCTCACTGCAAACATTGGGTCGGTCATGCTGCATCCTGATCTGAATCCGAGCTGCTCATCTCTCATCTTACTTTTTACTACCTTGCACATTTATTTATCAATTACCCTCTACAGAACTTCCATGCAGTGTGACATGAGTTTGATACCTATATTCTGCTGGCCACAGTTGTGAAAGTCCCCTTTGTTCTTGTACACTGGCACTAGCATGCTTGCTCCTCAGTCAGCTGGTATCCTAGGAGTATGAATATAAATGCTATGAATACCCACTGCCATTTCTCCCCCTAACTCACCCAACATCTTGATCCTATCTGCCATGACCTAATCTGAGCCTGCTGCTTTCCCTGACTTCATTTTCTTAAGAGCTGTTCTTAATTCTTCTAGCATGGGTACCTCTTCCTCTTTCTTCATAGGCAGTCTGAGGCATTACAGCTTTTGTGGGGTTTTCTTTATTCACAAGCTGCTGGATGTACTCCTTCCATCTGCCTTTGATGTCCTGTGGGATAGGTGAGTAGATTGTTGGTGGCATCCCTTATGAAGTGCATCCTGATGACTTTCTTTATCTTTCTGTCTTTGCCTTGCAACCTGATAGCTTATTTGTGCCATCTACTGAGTCACTTTCCAGAAGCCACTTTAACCAATCAGTATTTCTTCTTTGCCTGTAATCTCTCTTCTCTGTCTCCCACTTTTTCCCATATTCCTTCTTTGACTACTACTCAGACTTCTGCATTCCAATACCAGCTTTCCTTACGTACCTTATTTCAATGTCTGGCTTGGCCAAATATCTGTTCTGTAGTCCTTACACATGCTGTTTTGATGTACTGACATTCTTCTTCAACCTCATCTATTTCCAGTTGATCCTAAAGTGCCAGAGCTCTGTATTTCTTTGAAGTCTTGTTCTGTCTGTCCAGTCAAGTTCCAGGTCTTCATCCTAGTCTTTGTTAACCTTCAAGCCTTCTTTGACCACTGCTTGTATCTGACTATGTCAACCAGTGGTTTATGGTGTGGGATGGCTGTTTCACTAGAAATGACTTTGCAATCACTTATTCTAAACTATAATCCTCTTTATTTACTAGCAGGAAGTCTACTTGAGTTGCAGGTTGGGCACTCTTGCATGTGATCTTGACTGTCTCTCTTGCTGAACCATTTATTGGCCACCATCAAGGCATTTGTCAGACAGAAGTCTAGAATGGTCTCTCTCTTATTCGTGTTGTCCCACTCATTAGGATCAAGGCAGTTATCATATCCTGTTTTTTCTGTCCTGATATGTGCATTTATGATCCTATTATCAACACCAATTCATGTTGTCCTGCTTTATGCAGTGGTCCTGCAACTTCTGCTTGACTTCACACATTTCCTCGCTGTCACAACCCTGCTGTGGGTCATTGTATGAGATTATGCTTAGTGCCCTATCCTTGCAGTGAAGTCTGATTGCCATGATTCTATCATTACTTCTGATGACATCCCTCACTGTCTTTTTTTTTTTTTTCAAAACAGGTTTATTGTTTTAACATACAAGAGAAATATCATAACAATTTTATACAAGTAATTAAAAATAGATATGATTATAACATTCAACAAAACAACTAAAGTATTTACAAAGACATCCACTACAATCAGAGCAATTAATTAAACTAAAATACCATGCTATTGAAATTAGGATTTTTTTAACAAATTTTGTAAATTATCCCATACAATATAATAAGATGTTTTTCTAGTTGTTCTTGACCTAATTGTGTTTATTTCCATATGGCACACTATATTCATAACATTTTTAAATTCATTGAACGAAGGAGGTGTATCTGAAATCCAATTTCTGGTTATTATTTTCCTAGCCACTGCTAGAATAGACCATAACATGGGAAGCTTAACCTTTTTAACACTTTGAGGTACAGGTGTGTTGAATAATATAAGAGATTTAGAAATAATGAAATTATCTGTAAAAAGAGCCTGCAAAAATTCATTAACTGACTTCCAGTATTCTTTCAATTTCAACTCAGATATCAGATATCAACTGATATGATATCAGATATCAACTGATACCAGTACTTTAGATCATTATCTATAGCTAAATGAGTTCCTTCAGAAGTAGATGTGTTGAATAATATAAGAGATTTAGAAATAATGAAATTATCTGTAAAAAGAGCCTGCAAAAATTCATTAACTGACTTCCAGTATTCTTTCAATTTTATACAGTCATAAAACATATGAGCCCAGTCAGCATTAATTTCTACCTTACATCTCTTACATAGATTATCTTTATTATTTATTTTATTCATCATCAAAGGTGTATAAAAAGATCTATGTAAAAATTTCCATGTATAAAGTCTCCAGACAATGGAAGACATAGTTCTATAGGCAGATTACAATATATATTGTTTATCTTGTTGATTTGGTGGGTCCCCATTAATAGAAGTGAAATAATTCCTGTATGTATCTGCACTGTAAAAAGTTTCTTGTCTGATAATTTTATGTATGTATGAAAGTTTACCTTTATCAGAAACTTTATGTTGTAAATTTAATATCAAGTAATCAGTGTTGGAATAGATTCTTTAACTGTTATAGACATTAGATCTATTTTATCAATGAGATGTTGTCTAAAGGTCTGAACCTCTAACCAGCAAGTTTCTCTTAGATCAAATTCTTGTTTTAAGAAATCTAGATTTTTAACTTTAGTATCAGATATCAACTGATACCAGTACTTTAGATCATTATCTATAGCTAAATGAGTTCCTTCAGAAGTAGATGACAAAAGCATACCCTGAGTATACATTATAGGAATATAATAAAATTCCATTCCCTATACTTAGGGTGCATGAATATAAAGTTACGATAGCTAATAATAATATTTAATGGGTAACAAACCATATGTTTAGGTGTAATAGGTGAAGTACAACATTCCTTTAGTAACCATAACATGGAGTTATTTACAATCATATTTTTATGTGTTAAGGAGATTTTCATGAAGTGCATACTAATTAGCTCCCAATAATCTTTCCATTTTGACATATGACTGATCTATTAATAAAGTAATAACTTTTACAATAGAAGAGATAGTATATAAATTAAAGTCTGGAAAAGAAATACCCCTTGAGACCAGCTATTAGTATGTTTCTTTAATGCAATCCTAGGTCTATTAGGTGCCCATAGGAAATTTAACATTAGTGTATTCAGTTTCTTGATAATTATTTTTGTAGGTGGAAGTATTATTGATTGTACTAAGTATAAAATCTTGGGGAATATTATCATTTTAATAATTGTAAGTCTCTCCTCCATAGTAAAAACATATTATTCCAGGTATTAAAAGATTTTGTATATTAAGAAAACAGGTATTATAATTATTATATATAATAGATTTAATATCTTTAGATAGTATTATACCTAAATAAGTTATCTGACCTGAATTGGGTACATATTTAGTAAAATCACTAATGAGAATATTTTTCGTGTATATAGGTAGTATTTTAGTTTTTCTTCATTGAATATTAAACCAGAAATACTTTTAAAATTCATCATTTTATCAAATAGAGACTGCATAGAAGAATTAGATCCTGCTGATGTAATTAGAACATCATCTGCAAAAGTAGAATTTTGGATGTTGTATTTTCATCTATTTCAAAACCCTCTATGTCAGTACTGTTTCTGATCAAATTAGCCCAAGGCTCCATTACTAAAGTGAATAATAGTGGAGAAAGTGGACATCCTTGTTTTGTACCTTTAAAATGGGTATTTTTGTGAAACATATGTTCCTACCTTAATATAAGCCAATGTTCCTTTGTATAAATGCTCAATTAGATTTACAAATGCATCTGAGAAGTTTGTGCACTTCAGTAAGGTAAACAGATAGTCCCAACTTACTGAATCAAACGCTGAACTTATATCAAGACTAATAAGTGTTAAATCTTTCTTTTTCCTATTTGCAAAATCAATTAATGTTAATGTTCTTCTTATATTATCAAAAGTATTTCTATTTACAATGAAGCCTGTCTGATCTATATCTATAATGCCGGGGATGATTGTCTTCAATCTATCAGCAAAAATACTCATAAACATTTTATAATCAACATTAAGTAATGAGATGGGCCGATATGAAGTACATCTAGTTGGATCTTTATTAGGTTTTAAAATTGGCGAAATAAATGTATATTGCCAAGATGGGGAGTTATTAACTCAGTTTGGGCCAAAATAAAAACCTTATGTATTAATGAATATGTACTTTTAGAAAGGATTTTATACATCTCTGGTATAATACCATCATTACCCGGTGCTTTGTTTGATTTAAGCTTATTTATTTGTGTAATAACCTCTGTATATGAAATACTTTTGTCCAATAGTTTAATCTGTTGTTTATTAAGCTTTTTATTCATGTTTGTGGTTATAAACTCCTTTATTTTATCTTTAGGTTCCATGTTAATGTTATTATGGTTAATTTTGTGAAAGTGATTTCTAAATTCATCTAGTATTTCTGGTATACTAGAAACATTCTTCTTTTCCTTAGAGAAAAGATTTCTTTGATATGGTTTTGTTTATTCAACCTTTTTGTTTTATTTTTAAGTCTATGTAAGTATTTGGGGCTTATTGAATAAGACAAAACTTGTATTTCTCTAAAGTTATTTTAACTTTATGAGTTAAAATTTCTTTGTATTTCTCATTTAGTTTGTTTATTTCTTCAATAACTTTCTTGTCCATAATATTTTCTTTATTATTATGTTTATAAGAGTCTAATTTACTTTGAATATCTAACAATTCCTTATCCCAAGATTTCCTTTTATTATTATACCATCTGATACTTTGTCCATATAGATATGATTTTAAGGCATCCCAAACATAGACAATGGAGACTTCAGGAGTATTATTTATGTCTAAAAATGTTTTACTTCTGAAAGTATATATTCTTTATAGTCTTTTAGTTGAGTTAAGTATGCTGGTATCCTTTTGATCTGAACATTGAGTATTTTTTATCATGAATTCAAAAACAATTGAATTATGATCAGATATAGGACATGAAATGATTTTGGAATTAATTAAATCTGTTACCATCTGGTTAGAAATAAAGACCCTATCCATTTTTGAATAAGTTTTGTATCTGTTAGAAAAAAAGGTGTATGGTAATGATTTTGAATCTATCTGATTATTAATATCATTCAAATGATAAGAATTAGCAAAATCATTTAAATGTTTTGCATTAGATGTAATTCTTCTTTTTCCTATAGTGGTAGTATCACTTTCATGTAGTATACAATTAAAGTCACCAGCTAAAATAATATCTCCTATAGAGAATGATATGATCTTATCAAGATGATGTTTCACTGTATTAATACCAATTCCAGGTATCCAATATACATTAATTAAAGTGCAAGTCTTCCCATTAATTTGTATTGTAACCATACAAAACATTCCTTTGTCATCCTGATAAGACTTAATGGTTTTAGGAATGGGCATACTTTTATTCCATAAAATAGCCACTCCTCTTTTTTCTGAGTGTGCCCTGAACTAACCAATACTGTATATTTGTTTGTGGCTAGTTTATCAATATCTTTTTCAAGAGATGGGTTTCTTGCAGGAAGACTAAGTTGGCCTTATGTAAATTAATGTATCTTATTAGGCTTGCCCTTTTACACGGATTATTCAATCCATTAATGTTTAAAGAAATTCCTTTTAAAGATGTCATTTGGCATTTTTAAAACTTAAGAATCTTATGATCAAAATAACAAATAACAACATAAGTAATGTTACATCTCCTCCTTTAGGTGTACCTTTAAATATAGCTGTATTTATTGAATCTCTTATGGGATTTTGTTTAGGATTCAATTTTGTTTGTAGTGACAATGAATGTACAAAATATATTGTGGATGTCAAAACTATATACATATAACAATGAACAAGTGAAAATAATGTAAGGATTAAACCTTGCATCCAGCCTGGAGTTAAAAACTCCAACTTAGAGTAGTATTTACCACTCAAGTTAACCCCCTACCCTAAGCAGCAGTACCTCAGCTACCACCTTATCAATTTAATACTGGTTATATTTAACTTAAATTAACAGCTTTCAGTTCAATTATCTAGCAAGATAAGACTACACATTTGATAAAATAGCATCATATAAACTAAAATAAACTTTTTTTTTTTTTTTTTTTTTTAAAAACCTATTCATACTACTATATACATCTATGTAATATAATACACTTGTATTCAAATAGCATTCAAATAATCTTGATATTAGGAACCAAGAGGAGAGAGAGAAATAAAAGACGTGAA
Source organism: Protopterus annectens (assembly GCF_019279795.1). Lineage (NCBI taxonomy): Eukaryota > Metazoa > Chordata > Ceratodontiformes > Protopteridae > Protopterus > Protopterus annectens. The sequence goes on from NC_056738.1 coordinate 506,889,961, forward strand.
AGAGGGAGAGAGAGCGAAAGAAAGAGAGAGAAAAAAAAAAAGGAAGGCATATTTACATATTAATTTATTCAAAGTATGTAAAAATAAGTTCTAACATTCATTTAAATCAAAAACTTTGGCTAATATGGTTCAGACATTACATATATTGAGATGCATCTATTTTCTGTCATGTAAATGCAGTCAACAGCTTCCAAAAAAACCTTGAATTGCTTGTATATGAGCATTTTACTCATACTCATTATTGTCAATAGAATAAAATATTATATTTATAGAAATTGTTATAAATCATACTGCATAGTTATGCAAATTCTCAGAAACACTTGCATTATTGTAAAAAGCCATCTGTATTTTGTATGTCTATACTACTGCTTTAAAATATATCACATGACAATTTCTTCCAGAATAGAGTTATAAAGTTATTTATGCTTGTCAGTCAGATGAATTAAATGAGTTATAGTAATGTATATGTTTGGAACATAAGTTTTAACACAGATTAGTATGCTGCAGTCAAGTAGATTTTCAAAAACACTTGAATAAATGTTTCATTTTCTATGCCTTCTAAAATAAGACATTTACTTACTACAAGAAACTGCATCATTTAAAATCATTATAACTGACATATTTTATGAATTATAACATAGATATTTAAGTAATTATATAAAATAACTCACATTTAAATGTTAAAGAGTTCATTTTCCTTCACATAGTCGCATTTGCATCAGTTCTACTTCCTGGTAGAGTGTTCTTCCTGAATCTGTGATGTGTCAGTGTGATATCTGGGTCAAAGGTCAAATTGACTGCTTTCAGCTTCTCTGTGAGAATTCTGAGAGTTGAAGCTTTTAAAAGAACTCGAGGACACTGTTCATGAGGTAGCCCACATCCCAGATTGTCTCCCTTAACATTTTGGCGGGAAACTTGTTAAAAACTAGTGACAAACATTCATTTAGCAGTGTAAATGCATCTAAACATGACAAAACCTTCGCAATGTATTTTACAGGTTATTACAGCCTCTGTGTAAGTGAAATTAAGCCCAAAGTTATTAATAAGTAATAAAACTCAATATTTTTGTCCCAACTCAATTTTTATGCAAATCTTATTATTTACTGTGTCTATATGATCAAAAGCATTTCTATATATTAATATGAAAAAATAAATAAAGAGAAAGAATAAAGAAAAGAAAAAGAGAGTAGAAAATAAAAGAGTGTAAAGCAGAAATAAAAAAAATGTAAGAGAAAGCTATAAGAAGTATATACAATGGAATATTACTTACTGTTTATATTAATAGAGTTAAAAATAAAAACATATTATTTACTATTATTTAGTTCTAATTTATTATTAGTTAAAGCATGACAGATTATTTACAAACAAGCATAAGCAGTATAATCAAGAAAGTATAATTAGGAATAGCATTTGAAGAACATATAAACTTTTTACAATGAATAAATATGTTATTATTCCATTTATCATATTTTCATTACTCTTCTCTCCCTGCCCTCCCCCACCCTTTACCCACTACATAATCTAAATAGAATGTTATTGTTTAAACAAAGAAAAGAAGAAAAGGAGGAAAAAAAGAAAAAAAAAGTATCAAATTACTGACCTTACTTCTCTTTTTCAGAAAGAGAAACAAATTGAATAATAGCTTGTTATTAGTTCCTCAGATATTTTGACTGGTTATGAAACAAAACATTTCTTTGCACACAGAGAATAACTTTGATTAAATCTTTTTCAGAATATTTGTGGCTTTCTGGAAATGCAGGAACTATATTAAAAAGATTAATAATGAAATAAAATGATGAGAGAAAAAAAAACATAGAACAAATCATTTGTTTTTTAGTGTCTTCTTCTTCTCTGAAGTCTTCCACGAAGTTTCAGTTGCCAGTCTCTTTAATGAAGGACTAGCCCATTCCATTTCCTCTATTTTATCCAAAATCTTATTTTTTTTGATAAACAGTAAAGCAGAGTCTAAGTCATCAAAATTTTAGGACCATCAGGAAGGAAGATTTTTAGCTTGGCAGGAAACAGAAGGTATGTTTTAAACTGTGCTTTTTAAGCTCCCTTATTAGTGGCAGAAAAACTTTTCTTTTAGCTATTACCAAGGAAGAATAGTCATTGTCAAAACGCACAGTTGTCTCATTAATCTTAATAGGAGCTTTAGCCCAAGCAGATTTAAGAACCATCTCTTTATCAAAAGATGATAGAAATCTAACTATAACTGATCTAAGATAGTTTTTGTTAGAGTTAGTATTAGCTATAGATCTATGTGCTCTTTCGATACCAAAAGAGAATGCTTCTGGTAAGTCTAAAGTTTTAGGGAGCCATGTTGTTAAAAAGAAGTAATATTGTTACCTTCAATATTTTCTGGCAGTCCAAAAATCCTAATGTTATTGCGCCTAGATCTATTTTCCAGGTCATCCAGCTTTGTTTGTAAATGTGTATTTTGTTTCAGCAGAAACTCAGTGTTGATTTCCTCTTCTTGGATTCTATTTTCCATGTCATTCACAGCTTCTTCTATGCCTGTCATCTGGATCTTCTGTTGTTGCAGGTCTATATGTAACAAGTCTATTTGTTTTGTAGTTTTTTCTATGAAGGTATCAATTTTAGTATCCATTTTATCCATCTTAGCAGTAAGTTGCTGGATTATAGTTATCAGAGACTAAAGTTCTTTCTTGATGCTGGAGTCTTGAGAATTTGTCTTACTGGAACTCATTTCAGACTGATAAACTGACAGGAAAATTTCCAAAGTGATTTCTGACAGGAATATTGTTAAAATTTCATTTCTTTTTTAGATATAGTTCAAGAACTATATAAAACAAACATATTTAGAAAGAAAATTACTTCAAAAATTAATTTTTTAAGTAATTAATTCCTATCAGTGTAATGAAATTGGTGGAGCTGAAGAAATCTGCTGCTATCCTGTGTTCATCCTTGGCCACGCCCCAATTATCCCTCACTGTCTTTTGAAGACTCTCCATTACCACAATTCCCGCACCATTTCTAGCCTTTTCACTCCCCCCATTAGTCTGTGGATCACAAACCAAGTGCTTTTATTGCACTGTCCTTCCATCTGATCTCCTGCATATGGAGGATGTCCCGCCATGTCCTTACATCATGTCATCCACTTTCAAGCTGCTTCCTGTCTGTGAACCTCTACTGAGTGCAGCCATATTTAGTTCATGTTTGGCTGGTTGATTAGTTGTACATCCAGGTAACCCAAGCTGGGCAGCTGGATACCAGCCAGTAGATTATTGACCCTGCTGGGCTTTATGGTAGGCACACATTGGCCATTAAGGGTACATAAACCTTTCCCACCATTAGCATGGATCCCTGGCGTGGGACTGAGTAGGCCTTGTCTGTAACCCACCTGCATATTCCTGTACCCATTTATGGTGACATTAGTCAACATGACTTAATTTTTAAACCATCGAGTAGCTAGCCCTGACATGGCATGCTGACCGCATTTCCTTACAAGTCCCAGATGTTAAAATAGGTTGCTTGTAATTACCCTTTGTTTTCTCCTTGTCTCATTTGGTGGTGTTCTAGGTATTGCAACTTCCAGAAGCCTGGCAGAATAGAGCACCAAGATGAGTTACTAGGCACTCTTTATAAGCTGAAAGGTTTCCACTGAAGCAGAAATCAGCCAGCCAATGAACTTTGTAATGAATGGCCCACAGCAGAAATGTCCAAGACAGGATTGGCTAATGCTGCTTCTGTCACCAGAAGCAAACATATACACAGCCCCAGCTCAGATCCAGTTAAGCATGTCCCAGTGATCCCTTGACACCAGTCTTGAGTCCCAGACTTTATGAGGTTGCTTGTAGTTCTCTTTTCTCTTCTACTTGTCTCATCCAGAGCTGTGCATTGTAGCACAGCATCCAGTAGAGTGGAGCACTCTGCTGTGCTACTGTGCTCCCTATGTAGCAGGAAGGTTCCTACCAAAGCAAAAGTCAGCCAACCAATGGACTTTATCAGGAATGGCTCATAGAAGAAACGGCCAGAGAAAATGGCTAATGTTCCTGCTCTCTCCATGAGCAATCAGCAGCACAGTCCCAACCCAGACCCAAGTCAACAGGTCTCCGTGGTTACTCTAGGCTTCTCTACGGTCCCAGATGTTAAAATGGGGTTGCTTGTACTTCTGTAGATATTGCAGTGTATACCTGTTGATTGGAAAGATATGATAGGGATGGTAACTGAGTTTTATCAGTCTAAGGAGTGGGTCTTCCTAATAATCTTCTAAGGCTCACCAGTATAAGTAGATGAGATAAGACTTGGTGGATCTTGTAAAATGTAATTTACATAAAGAGCTGGCAAGTCAGGAGCAACTGGGTTTAAGAGCAAAATAGGAGCAGAACAAGAAGAATCAAACCAGTCACAAGTAGCTTTACATGACAGTTCACATTTTAAACCTTGTCCTGTTCTGTTTACATTAAATAAAAATTCTTCTTCTCCTCTTCTTTCACATATCAGAGTTAATCTCTTTGCAGTCAAAGAAAACTGCACAATTCTTAGCTAACTAGCCTTAACCAAGAATATTTTTAAAACTCCAAGAAAAATCAAAATTTAACATAAAATAAAACTGAAGCAAAAGACAACACAAAATCTTTATAGTGGCAGTTCTCATATTAAACCCTGTCCTTGTTCTTTACCTTACACTTCTCAGATCTCCCAACAATTTAGAGTTAATCCCCTTGCAGTCAGACTTGCACAAGTCTCAGTTAAGTAGACGTAATCAGAAGCTTAAAAAATTAAAGTAAAACAAACTGCTTCCTACTTAACAAAAACATTTACTCCTAGAAACAGTGGCATCATTTATGAAAGGTGTAAATACTTACTTAGACAGTAAGGTGAGAGGGTTGTCTCCACTAGTATTGTCAAATATCTTAGTGCACTACGCTGCAGTGCCACAGTAAATACTGATATGCCAAGGATGGAAAGAAATCTTTAGCCAAGTCTCCCAGACATATTGCAAACCAAACCTCAGCCACGTAGAGAACCTACTACACCTACTCCTGCATCCTCACTCGCCTGTACAAAGAGTCATCAGCGCTGCAAGCTTGTACTCATAATGTCCACAAAGATTGCAGACCCCCCCCCCCAATAAAGTCATGTCATAGTCATTGGGGACCATGTAGACATATAGATTCTGTCTTCACCAGCATGGATAACAAGCAGATGATAGTAAGCTGCCTTTCATGTACCAGAATTTGTGATGTTACCAAAGCCCTTAGATCCATCCACCTTAAGTACAAATGACTATGTGGTTGCCCATGTGGGGATGAATAATCTTGCTTGTGGGTGGGGGGTGCAGTGAGACATGGTGTATGCCTGTATGCATATGTATGATGCAGAAAAAGATGTATAGTTTTAGTATGCCATCATCAGGAAAGATGTTTTAATACAAAGACAAAATAGTTTGCTTTTTGGATTGGCGAGTTTACAATACGTGTTTATGTTTACCACCACCACACAGGGCATGTGTCATTTCAGTGGGATGCAGTATACATCAGATTTGATGGAGGTTGCTGACACGCCAGCCTGACTTGCCAGCATTCAACTGCACATAAACTCCTATGGATTCTTCTTATCACTTAAGTCTGTACCTCCCATATTGCCTTTTCAAACACGCAGACTTAAAAAAATTTCAGTTTGCCTCGCATCAAAATGTCACTGCTCAATACTAAGAGGTTAAAATAGGAAATTCCAAAATTTGAGGAATCTCTTGATGCTCATAGACATCTATATTGGTATAATTTCTGAAAACCTGGATCCAGTTTACTGATACTCCCTCTGTACCAGGGTTCAGAATCCACAGTGGCAGAGCAAGCACCCATCAAAGCAAAGTAGCTTAATATCTGGAGGTTAGCACTTTGCATAGTCATATATTTGTTCATGTTGTTGTAATTCTGTTTTGTTTAATTATAGTTGTACTTGGATATGTTCATGTAGTTTACAGAAGGTAGTTTTCTTTATTTTAGTCATTAGTGATCAGGTATCTAGTATTAGGTCAACATATATTTACTGTACCACTTGTGCCACTGCAACAAGCCTGGCTAACTCTCATCAAGAATGTGAAAAATCTATTAATTAGATTACTGTTGAACTTACCCCTGACTGTCGCCAGGGAGTAACTCTAACCTGTTGAACTTGTCTATTCATGTTTGCTTATTATTCTTTGTCTGTACCATATTTCTAATTTGTTTTTATTCTGTCTGCTTACCTTGGAGCTTTTCTCCCTGGGCCTCCACCGAAAATGGACATGAATCCTGTCAGACTATCCCAGTCAACAAATGTAAAATAAATAAATATGTAAGACATGTGTGCACTTGGATGGCTTCCTTCATTTTAGGTACACCTGTTAAGTGCAACAACAGTGCTTCTAATCACACAGAATGAAAATGCATGTGATTGTAGATACCAAAGTGATCTGCCACTGTTTTGTAGTCAGTGAAAGCTCTCCTTGACGTCTGTAACAACAAAGTACTAAGCAGGGCATCAGGAGTGACAATACTTCTTATCACCTTATTGATTTGTAGCGCTCAGTGAAATAAGATGCATCATTATTGAAGTAAAAGAACCTATATATAAAGAGGCCTTCACCAACAAAATATCATATTTCTTCCATCTCTGCCCTGTGTGGTGGTGGTAAACATAAACACGTATTGTAAACTCACAAGTGATTGACGTTTCAAAATTAAAATTAACTTGACAGAAAAACGTTGATTATTTGTGAGCTGACAAAAAGATGACTCAACCCATGCACTACTGCCAACAGTAGAATTACTTCCTGTAGGGACTGTGTGTCCTTGACTACCTAGGATGAGCTACTGAAATGGGAGATATAGGAGTCAGTGGGGGATTTTAGTAATAAGAGCCACTGCTAGTTCTCCCATCCCAGAGCGGGTGACACAGCCTGGGCTACCACAGTGTTGGCTTGTATTTGGACAGAAAAGAGACTGAGATGTAGTGTGTTGGCTAAGGGCATCTGCTTTGGTTGTGCCAAGTCTTGTTGATATGCTTGCGTGGTAGCTTTCATTGTGCATGGCACATGCACACACACACATACACACAAAAGTCAGTGAGCACTCATGTCAGCCATCAGGAAAGGAGGTTAGGAAATAAAATAAAAAATCCCTTAATGCTTAACTGGATAATGCATTTTCCCTAGTGGCTCCCCCCGCAAGTAGGTAGGAGGATTAAATGGAACCAATCATGGAAGGGTAGGGCTTTGATAGTCAACAAACACCAGTGGAAAAGTACTTAACATGCTAATATTGTTTCTTGCATACTATTTTTTATTCTGGATGTCTCATTTTTACATCTGTTCTTGTTTTCATAACCATTTATATCTTGTCTGCATCCCTATCAAGTTCTGTAATTTTACTTCTGAATTATCTACACTTTTTGGTGGTGATTGTTGCATTTTTCAGAATGTGATCATAGTTTTTCAGTGGATATGGTAAACATTTATTTTATGAACTGTACAGTTAATGTAATTGACTAACATCTGACAATACATGATTGATTTATTTAATTTCTTGTATCCTGATGAGTCCTGACAGCCATTAGTATAAACTCTAAGGGTTATTAAATCTAGCTAGCATTCTGCTTTTGTTAAATGCATCCAGTGATTGTAGAAGTTAACTGTACGGATAACATTAGTCTAGAGAACCTTTTTTTTTCTTGTATCTGCCAAGTCAGATCCCTTCCTTTAAGAGGCATCTCATTTATAAGTGTATAAAGTTAACTGTACTTTTTAGCTACAGTCATTAGTGTAGTACACCAGATGCAGCAGGGAGAAGGTTAACTTTAAGAAGGTGTTTGTTGCCATGGTGAGATTTTGCAGTAGTAGGTAGAGCCTGTTGCTGACATTCTGCTGTCCAGAAATGGTTTAGAATGTTCTTGTTTTTGGTGTGTGCTTCTTAAAAAAAATGATTGATCTGTCTATGATGAATGGAGCAGAAACTCTGTAAATGCATGTTTTTATGTTGCAGGCCTCTAGGACTTTTCATCCGGAATGTTGAGGAGAACAGCAGATCCAGGAGGGAAGGCCTTTTCAAAGAAAATGAATGTATTGTAAAAATTAATGGCATTGATTTAATGGATAAAACATTTACGCAGTAAGTAAAGCCTTTACTGTTGCCCTACATTAAATCATGCAAAGCAAGCTATTTTTATTTCTGTGTGCGTATGTGTGTACATGTGCCGTTGTGCGTGTGTGTCTGTGTGTGATTGCAAGAATAGTATATTTTGTGAAATCTGCATTTGAACCATATTTTAAGCTATTTATTTGGTTTTCGGATTGCATACTGTGCATATGTCAGAGATGCAAAATAGATAAATAAATGCATAAAATGTATCTGTGCCAGGAACCGCCAGCAGTCGTCACAGTGTCTGACAGGATTTTTCCTTTTTAATAATGTGATATTTCATGTATTACAAGATGAGGTGTTCAGGTTTTACAGTAGCAAATGCTTTGGCCCACTTGAGAGCTTGGTACTACAGGGCATGTAATAGAATCTTGGCAGTAATGTTTTTGAAGTTACAATTTTCTACATTGTAATAAATATGATATAGAAGCATACAACTTCAGGATACTTTGCAGTTGTACATTCTGTCTAACCCCAGTCAACAGTCTAGTCAGTTATAAAATACTGGTACATATCAGTTGACTTGATTACATTCCTTAGTGAGAATATATAGTTCATGTGTCTGGGGTGAGTTGCCTCCCGTGATAGTTAGCCCAGCTTGGAGAAACATATGGAGAAACAAACAGTAGTAGTAGTTAGAGCTTTCATGTAAAGAGAAGGTGATATAGTTGTCAGTTTTCCTGGGATGAATATGCTTTGACAGCTAGTCTACAGGCTCGCCATGACTCACAAAGGCTTCAGAGTGCATGGTTGTCTCTAGTTTCTGCTTAGGTTCAGAGTTTTTAAGGGTAACTGTCTAATGTAAACAGTTTCATGGGTCACCCATATTTCCTCTGCAATTAATAGTTGACCAGAATTCCACATCTATATCCAAGTGAGCTGCTTGTTTGGTGGATAGGAAGCCAGTTGATGCTTTGTCAGACTAGCAGGATAAAAGTTGGAATGTACAGTATCAGGTCTGTAAAGTGGACTTGTACCCCCACCCTTCAACTTCTGATTCTGTGCACTAGATGATGATGTCCTGACAGCCTAAATCACTGCAGTTTACAGTTTTTAAACCACTGACTTTGTGATTTTTATCAGCTGCCTGTCAGAAAGTTGGTCCAATATTCGAGTCCTGATACTTCACAAAATTAACAGAGATTTAATCAAAAACAGTAAATACTTTTCAGATGTTTTTGCAGGTAGCTCCACTCTTCATCCCGCTTGCTGTTGGGAAGGTTGCCCCCACACCCACAATATTTCTGTGTAGTATTCGGAGGTTTGTGCACTTCAGAGTAGGGGGTTTACTCCATAGTACCACAGTTGTGGTCTCTTCATGTATTTCCCCACATTTCAGCTTCCATTTATAGTATTTTGACAGTCACTGTTTACAGTCCTTGGAAGTCCAACTGGTACCCCTTTTGAATTTGGAGCGTTAGAATCAGTACTCCTTACTGTCTTATAGGCTACTTTTTAATGCATCTCCAGAATGTCATGTATCAGGAACTGGTTCCTTTTAGAGAGCATAATGTACAGATATGAGCCCCTGTTATGTCTTACCGACATATTCTGTGCCGAGTTCAACACTTATGATGCCAGACTATATACAATCATGGACAATAGCCTCAGTGGGAAAACTCTATCCATTGCCTCTACTGAAGTACTGTGGCCCAAGGGTCATTAGTATGACAGATTGCTAGAACCTGATTAAGAATGTGTCTGCATGAGTAGTTGCCCTCAAAGGACAAAAGGCTGAAATTGTAAATTGTGAAGAGGACACACTTGCTTATTGCCTTCTAAAATGCTATTTAATAATCTGATGTAAAATAAACCTGCTGAATAACAAGGAGCATCAAAGGGAGCAGCTCTCAACTGCAAAGGACTTTGTTTTCCCACTCTGCCTTTTGGTAATACTTTACATCTTTACACATTGGTAAGAATATTCTTCTTCTTCTTCTTTCGGCTTTTCCCAGTTCGGGGTCGCCACAGCAGATCATCTGTCCGCTCATGATTGGCAGTGGAGTTTTACGGTGCCGAGTTGCCAGCCTGGCGCCCAACCTTCCACAGAAGACACACACACACACACACACACACACACACACACACACACACACACACACATACAGAGTCACATCTAGGGTCAATTTAGAGTGACCAATTAACCTACTGCATGTCTTTGGGATGTGGGAGGAAACCGGAGCACACGGAGAAAACCCATGCGACCACAGGGAGGACATACAGACTCCACACAGAAGGCACCCCCAGCCGAGAATCGAACCAGAGAACCTCTTGCTGTGAGGCGGCAACGCTAACCACTGCACCACCATGGCCGCCCATTGGTGAGAATATTGCTTTGATAAAATCTTTTTTTATGGTATGTGTCATGGAGTCCTGGCAATACTACTTTTATATTCATATCAGATTGCATATACTTTGTGTTGGCCGAAGTTTTAGGATGTTACGAGAGCATTTTACTACAACTATTGCAACCTTGGTTGTAGAGAGAGCATCTTCCTCATGCTGTTGGAGCTTGGCTAATGCAAGTAATTTGAAACTAGTTTACATTACCTGTAGGATGCATTTCTTTTGTTGTTAACATCCATGTAACACAATTTGATTTTTTGCAGTTAAAAGTTCATTCTGATTACATTTGAAGGATCTTTCTTCTAATTTAAAGATTAGATTGCTGTTTAGGGTATGTCCTTTACCAAAATTGCTCTTTTGCAAGGAGCTTTTTGCTGGCTGTTAAGAAATATGATGTTTCTCATCACATATGTTTCAATTTTGTTATTCCTTCAAATGGATTAGAATTGATGGTGAATAGCACTGCAAGTGAAAATCACTATGCAGTGATGAGTTAATTTGTGCCACAGTGCTCAGGACCAGTTCATTGTCATCCAGATATCCTAAAGGGGCAACATCATATTTCCTATAAGTTTACATTGTTTCACTTTGACATTGGAAAAACTGTTCAGCGGAGCACCTACCACTTCATCTGTGGCACGTGTACCACACCCAAACAGCGCCCTTCTTCAGAACACTAATCCACACATCATTAGTACCCATAATAGTCATATATGCACAGACACCATTCTGCTTACATATTCCTCTCAATTATCCAGAATTTTGTTAAATGTCCAGAGTTTTGCCTCACGTTTTTAGTATGTTCCTCATGAAATTTGTGTTTTTCTGGCGAATAATTGAAGACTAAAGTCATTAAATAATGATCAGCATTTGAGTTTGAGATTTCATATCCTTCAGAAAATGCAGGCTGATGCAAAACGTGTTATTTTAGTAAGTTTATAAGAGCAGTATATGCAGTCTGTCGCTGATTTGGGGCCTTTGCCCCTCCCCCCATTAATTTAACATTGTACAGATTTTTTGTGCTAAGAGATTGGGAGTTATGACATACACACCAAAATCAGAAAAAGCAATTCCCTTAAGGACAACTGCTCTGTTGTATGACTAAAAAAAACTAAGAACTCTGAGGTCTGGATAGCCTCACAGGCTAAGGACAGTCCGAAGGCTTTCTTCAGCTATGTCTGTTACCTTAGAGGTGACAGACAATAGTGTGCCAAACTGGTGGTGAATGGTATCACCTACATCGATCAAGATGACATAAATCTACTAGCTAATAAATTCAGGTCAGACTTCACCCCTCCCCCACCCCCCCACCCCACCCCCCCAGCTGAAATTTCCTCAACAGCTGAAATTTCCTCAACATACTTCCCCAGCTGTCAGCAGGGGGCAGGTGCAGGTGGCACTCACTAAAGTCAAGAATGCTGCCTTTGTGGATCCTGACAACATCAGTGTTTGCCTCCTGAATGGATTACTATCAAAAATGCGAGATTCACAACTACAAACGATGTCCTGGATGCATTTCATTGACCTCATCAATATTAGTGAGTTTAAACGATCGACTAATAACGTTGACAATCTGTTTTCGATGTTAATGTCGACAGTTGCCGTTGCAAGACATGCTTCATGTCCTTGCCTTATCGACAAATTTCTGAAGTGACTGTAACTTGACCGTCGACATTCCGAATGTCACTTCTACCATGTTCGAACAGGAGCCTGACAGCTTTCTGCCTTTTGATTGTAAACCCTCCTGAACAGTCTAAAACATGACGTGTCAGGATCACTTGAGGCACTCTTCAGCTACAGCTTTGAAACAGTCTACATTCCAAGTGAATGGAGGACCACAACAGTGATTCTTCTCCTCAAGGGTGGACCATCAACTGACCCAAGGAACTACAGACCCATCAGTCTAACAAGCCTAATATGCAAAGCCATGGAATGAATTTTCATGGAAATGATAAACAATGACATTGGCAACCTGCAGACACTGGACCCATCCCAGTTTGGCTTTGGTATGGGAATGTGTTGCCTACTTAACCTAGTATATTTCTGTGAGAGGTTCACCCTAACAATAGACAAGGGTAGAACAGTGCATACTATGCATCTTGACCTGGTTAAGGTATTTGTCAATAATGCCTGAGTGGGGTATTGTATAAACTCTCTGAGCTAAGCATAAATACTTACATAACTTGGTAGATTGCTGGCTGGCTCATTGACAGGACCTAAGAAGTCGGGATGAATGAGACCACTGCCATCAAGAGACCGGTCACCAGTGGAGTACCCTAGGGATCCTGCTGCATCCACACCTGCTTGGAATCTGTTTCTCAGCAGTCAAGGCTAAAGTTAAAAGCCTCTGCTCACCAAGTTCACAGATGACTGTAAATTGGGAGCTATTGTACATTCCACCTGAGAAACAAATTTCTTGCAAATGGGTTTAGCGCAGACAAATGACTGGTGCCAAAGCCATTGCCTAAAACTCGGTACCAAAAAGTGGATTATCATAGGAAGTTACTAGACTATTGGCCCTGAGGCCCTTACAAGCCTAGCTAAGAATTTAACCCATGTTCCTACAAGTCAACATCAGATGCTACTGTGCAGCAGGAACAACGGTGGAATCCCAGGGGTGTATTTTTTGTTTCCCATCCAGTTATCTAGGTTGCACTTAAAAAAGGTTATTGGGGTACTCTGCTTGACATGGCGAGGGTGTCGATTCCACAGATAGGGGAGTCTCTGGGACATAAATCTGACCTACCAGCAAGTCCTATTGATGTCACAAACCAGGATGAGGTCGTGCGTGCAGGTTACTTGAGTGGAGCTTGATATGCAGCAGTCCCATCAAGGCGGGGTCTGAGATTGCTTTGTATGCCAGACAGAGGTCACCTCTGAGGAGTCTGTATGAGACAGAGTAGACGAGCAGGGCTTTTAGCCTATCTGTATAGGGTAGATGTTTGAGGCCCTGGATTCTCCTGGTGAGGAGCCACTGTGGTCTCTCCAGCTGTTGCATGTGTTTTGTGAGATACATGCTGAAAGGGGCATTGTATTTAATAATGGGTCTTATAAGGGAAGAATACAGGGATGTTATGACCTCCTTGTCCCTGGATAAAAACACCCTTCCTAATGAGGTGGGCCATGTAGAAACCTTTCTGTTCAGTGGAGGCAATATGGTGGTCAAAAGTCTGTTTGCTATCAACCTGGATGCTCAAGTCCCTCACAACTGATTGCGTACTTAGGACCTTGTTATTAATGTAATAATTTGTGGAGATGTCATTCTCCTTAAACCAGATGATGGTGCATTCTTTTTGGCATTCAGTTTGAGGCCATGTTTCTGGCACCAGTCATTTGTTTGGGAAACTGTCAATGCAAATTAATTAATCTAGCAATAAAAAAGCCCCTAACAGTTGACCCAGTGGTAAGGGATCTGCAATATATGTAGACAGCAATTTGGCCTTTGACCAACATGTAGCTAAGATAATAAGAAAATCCTTCTGTGTCCACCAACTTGTAAGTAAGGGTATGGCATTCCAAGGAAGTTATAGTGCCACTCTACTCAGCCCTGTCATTGAATAGAGTGACACCTTTGGCATGTTTATAATCAGACACTTGCAACAGTTGCAATGCCCACAAAGGTTTCTCACCAGGGGAGTTCAGGGCATGAATACCCTGTCCCTACACTGACTGCCTAAAAGCTTTGTCTCTGTATTCCGTCTCCAACAGGCTGCTGAGAGGTGATCTTTGTGTGGCTTAAAGAGCTTCCTCAGACCCAAGGGAGCCCACAGGATTTTTTGCAGGGGGGTGCAAAACAGAGCCCCCCCCCCCCACTCAGCCCCCTCCACCCACACAGTTATTCCAGTGTCCCATTACTTGGCTATTTCTCCCCAGTTGCCATAAATGCTGTTCAAAACTCTGTGTGCATACTGTTTTATGCTTTACTTCTACAGTGATTACAGATATTTGGATTTAATTTACAGCTTTTATTTCAAATTTTATAGCATAAACACCAATAGATATTTGCTAAACAAAGCAATACAGTTTTACAGTGAAATCAGACTTAGCATTAAAACTTCTTTGCCTTTGAAACTAATTCATTGAAACAGCACTGAAACCCACATTCAAAGAAAATGCATTTGGCCAGCGGCAAGTTAAAGTTTACCTTTGGGCTGTTTTCAAATCATAGGTCCCTTGCACATATTTAGGACCATGCAAAAGTTCTTTGATTCACCTTCCTGACTGTATTCGATTATAAAATACATTAATTAAATTGTATCCCTTGTATAATACAGCACCACTTGTTAGACCACATTTTAAATTTATAGTTTTGAACATTTTTCCAGTAAACAATGAAACAAAACATATGAACCACTAATAACAAAGCTGCCCAATTTCAGAACATTTCAACCATAAAATGCCAGTCAAACTTCTGCCATTACAATCCACCAATATCAGTCAATATGCACAATCTCTGCAGAAGTAAAAGTCATGTGAATAGTTCACATTAAAGACATCTGAATCTAATGAATATGCATAATCTCTGCAGAAGTAAAAGTCATCTGAATAATTCCACATTAAAGAAATCTGAATTTAATGAAGAGGTTGCTGCTAGAAAACAACTTCATATTTCAGTGTTTTCATCTACAATTTCAGTACCTGCTTCCCTTGAAAAATAAATTACATTAAAAAATGTAAGCTGATATGTTGAAATAGGGAGTGGATGACAAACTGAAAAACAGGGTCATAGTTACTAGGCATCTCATCCAAAGGAGGACATACTCAGGACGGCAGCACCCCACCCCCTTAAAATGCAAATGAATATGCTGTGGGAGTAGAACCTACAGCCTTCTGCATCAAGAGACAAGGATGCTACCTGCTGTGCTACTAACACTGCTTTAAAATTCTATACCACAATAGTTAACCCATTTGCTAAACAAAACAGTTGCACATTTTAAGCAGACTTGGCATGAACAGCAATTCTCTTCCAACAAAAGAAAATGCAGCTACATTATCAAACATCTGTAAAAAGGTGTAAATGTATCCTCCAAACACTGTACACCAACTATACATAAAAATCTAAAAGAGTTCACAAGTATAAAACAAGGCATCATAATATGAATAAAGTTATAGCTATATTAGACATCTTCACAATAAGCTGAAAACCAACAAGTTCTTAATACATTCAGTGGGATAAACACAGGACCAAAATTAGCCTTAAATATCTTTTAAAACTGTTGTATACCGATGGCAAATCAGAAAAAAAAAAAAAACACTTGTTATATGTGCAGATCTATATCAATTTTGCTATCAACAAATAAGCTGAATGACAGAAAATGACAAAACCCAAACTTAAAACTCCTTTGAAGTTGCAGGACCAACTCGCAGCTCCTTCTCTTCATTTGCTTTGCACTGCTGTTAACAAATAAAATGATGATATTCATGTTTTTAAGGTGAACCAAAACATAAATACCTTGCAAAAAGGGTTTTTGTTAAGAAATTATGTAGAGTGCTGTAAACCAACAAGTTGTTAAATGTTCTGATTATTATTTATTTAACATTTGTTGACCGGGAAAGTCTGACTAGGCGCCACAGAGCCTGTTTTCAGCAGAGGCCCGGGGAGAAATGCTCCAGATGCATGTCTTTAGATGATCAAGAACCTAAAACAGTTATTAAACTGACGCCAGTTTCAGTGGTAAAATGCTAACAAAGTTTTAGTACCGCAACTAAGTGTATATGGGCAAGCAATGTAAACATAAGTAGATGTCAAGGGGAATCCATCATTACCTGTCTCTGCATAAACATTATTTAAAAATAAAACTTAAATGAGTATGTTTCAAACCAGTCTCAGATGAAAACGCAGAAATTAAAGCCAAAACCAATATGAATGCCTTCTCCTACTAACTTCCTGTAAAAAAAAAAAAGACTGTTGAATTGATGACATAAAGCAATTCCAACAGGGTGCAAAAAGCGACAGACTGGGTACTGTTAAAATGCAAGAACATGAAGAACACAAAATGTTTACCTGCAGATTGTTTAAGTTAAATTCAACACAAGGCAGACATAAAATTCATCGAACTACAATACAAAACAAGCGAGGACAGCAAAACAACTGCATAAAATACTGGTCCTCCATGCCCTTTTAACACCGTAATAAAATGTGGTCAGAACAACAAGTCTGACTTCCCCACCTCCATGAATAATTCCCTTTGGCAATAGGAAAAGGTCATATAGCTGTATGGATAAGGTGCTGGTTGGCCAGTGTCACAAAACTCAAAACATTTAATTTATAATTCTACCATTTGTAATTACAGAGTTTCCTCTTTGCAACATTTTTAATGCAGTCCTCTCAACATATGTTCGTGCTCAGGGTCCATGGAATACAAAATAAATGGATATAACTCACATAAACTAATGTTTTTCTTACTAATAAAAAAATTGCAAGTACTTCTTATAGCAACCACTAGAAGAGTAAAGCTTTCTCAGGAGTTGGATTACCTCGGCCCATCTGGCGATACTACCGATTGACAAAACTCAGTCTTAAAGTCACAGGGTGTCGAGACTATAGTTAAGTAAAACAGAGCTCACAAATCCGCTTTCCCAAACAAAAACTCACTACTGACATTTTTCCTCTAGTATGCTTAAATCCTGCATTCTCATTTCTTAAACCAACCACTATTTGCAGTAGGTGTCAGTGCCAATGAAGCAGACAGTAACACTAAGCACGACCCACAGAGCATAACTATCCTCTAACTCTCTAACCCAACACAGTAGCATAAATCCACATATGTAAAACCAGCTTACCAGCCACTAAAGTCATATTAAACATGAAGAAAACTAAGACATCCAAAACATACAACTTGACATTCAAAATGGCAGCTCCCTTTATCTTATTACTTTTACCACAGGCGAAAGATTACATGGATCGAGAGTAATGCCTTTCCATTGAAATGGGAAAGCACTCTATCCACCTTAACATGCTAAAAAGTCGAATCTGTAGATGGTCTCTAATAGATTTTTTTCTAATGTTCCCCATGTGTCAAAGTAACTATGTAGTTTTAGGGTATGGGTGTGATTTTTTTTTTTTTTTAATGGAGAATATGATCCGCAGAAGAGTTTGGTTACAAGACTGAAAATTAAAAGAAAATTAATGTCATGGCTAGCCAGTTGGCTTATTGCTGGATTCCAGGGAGGGGTGCAAGTGCACCCCCTTGCACCTGACTACGGGCGCCCTTGCTCAGACCCTGCCCTGATCTGTTGCACATGGAAAAAACAAGCAACACCAAACACGCTGCATCCAGGGATATGAAATTTGCTTATGACATAAATAGAACAGGCAGGAGATGCAGATGTGTTCCACAGTATCCCCACACAATGAAATAGACTTCCCATCCATATAAAACAGGGCCAATCCCTGACCCTATTCAAACAAACCTTGACAACTGAATGAGAAATTGTAAATTTACCCCTGTCTGGCTCCCATGTTCCTTATGGACATAGGCCATCAAAAGAAAAGCATTATTCTAGCACAAACCCCTTACAAATTCTTAGCTACCTGCCTACTAACATACCTAACATATGATAATTGGAACACAAATGGTTTGGGGTGCATGGCTAGGCTTGTAAGTGTCCTAGTGGTCATTAGCCCAGTAACAACCTATGAACACCCATTCCCATATAGAATTACTGAACAAGGTGAACCATTGCCAAGTCAATCTGCATTGATTACCAGATTTGAAAGGCGTTGGTATTCCACCACAGAAATGTGATGGGCACTTATACCTTGGATCCTAACCCTGACCCATATTTGTGTATTTGTGGGTGGTTATGAATTCCCAATAATGCAAACACTGTAACTGATCAGTAGTCCAGAAAGTCTTTTAGGTAGACCCTCTAGTGGAGTGCACATGAGGTGCTGTAAACCTCACTGCCAGTAGCTCAGTGTGGTGATGCTGTGTAGCAAGGAGGGGGGGGTCTCTGAATCATAACAGTCTTCTGAGGAAAAAACAAGGAGCTTCTGCTAATCTTGCATAATTCAGAAATTCCTTGGAATACTTTTGTTATATTTTTTATGATTATTATAGTAAATTACTTTTATTTTCTATTACTGCTACGGTATTTAAGATACGTATAAGGCTATTTAATTCTTGAAACCTGACTGTTCTTTGTTTTAGCAAAATCTATATTTTTAATTGTTATATATGCAAACAAATGATTCTGTTTTATTTAGTTTTATATGTAATCATTATTTACCTGCAATATTCATTTGTCCCACTGAGGAGATATTATTTTAAGGAACCAAAGGGAATATGAAGTAATGAGAAATTTATAAGGGAGTGACTCACATTTCTGTGTTAGTGGATTCCAGTTAAAACCAATGTTAATGATTCAAAAAAGGGATAAATGTCTGATTTTGCAGTTTTGACTGGGAGTTGACTACAGTGAGCTAAGTCTTAACAGATTTTATGATTTAGTATTACAATGATTTCTTCCTCGAAGAGCTGCTGTGAATGTACTTATACTTATGTTTGTTGCAGTAATAAGTGTTTTGGTGGCATAGTATATGGTTATATACTTGGATTAAAATTTCTTACAACTATGTGCAAAAAAAAAAATTAAATGGTTTGATATGGCATGCTTGCTGGAGTAATATGGTAGTTTAAACTTGTGGGATGGAGCCCTTTGAGCCCCGTGACTGGGGTTGGATTAGTGGCCCAGTATTGGAGGACCCAGGCCAGAAGGAAGCAGCGGTTGGGATATTGCCCACTCACAATTCCCTGAGGAGGGAAATGTTGCAAGTGCTAGGAAAACACATGCAGAAGTGTGATTTCCCTGTTGAAAACTGGAGAAACCATTCCCCATGCTTCAGGGAAGGGGACAGGGCTGTTTTCTGACAGTGTCCCTTGTGGAAGTGAGGGAAAGTGGACAACACTTACATGGCTCCATTTGACTGCTTAGCAAGGCATGCACAGAGAGAGATTGAGGTATATATGCAAATATTTTGACTGAATGATGGACTCCCCCCAGGTTGTCTCTTAACATGGTGTGTGGCAATAAATTGGTCAGTTGGCTGTGAGCAGGCTGATAATGGTCAGACAGTGGGGGCAAAAGAATTAGGCGCACAAAGCTTGAAAGTTTATTTCAGAGTGTTAAGGTATTGAACTGCTAGCAAGCTTAGTCTTGCAGTCATAGGCTTGATGCCTTTAAATTCTGTTTGTGTGTTTTCCATATTTCGAGGATTGCAAAGTTTTTGTTCAAGTGTCAGGAAGCTCTCTTTTAGATGAGAGATCTCTTATACAAGCTAGGATTGCAAGAGAACATTCAGAACTCTGTCTTGAGTCATCCTCACATGATTGTGTTTCTGGGATGTCAACTAGACACCATAGTGTAGAATTTGTGAATCTTAATGCATTTTAGTTAGCTGTATAACAAGCAGCTACACAGTACTCATCCTTTTCCTTGGAAATATACAGAGAGAAACAGATTAAGCAGTTTGACAACAGTTAGCCAGATGCTCAGGCTAGTTTGGAAACCAAAAACAATGAATGCCATGTCATCAGATTACTGGGCAAAAGGTGTATACGTTATGTAGAAAGTCTGGGAGAAATATGGCATCTTTATTGAATTAATTAGGATACCTAAGTTGCAGTTATTTCATTTGGTTGTTTTTTTGTCCATTTCCCACTTTTATTTCTGAAAAGAGTCCAAATAACTTTCTCCACAAGTATAGATCCCTTTGGAATACTATTGGTATCCCCAACAGGCTAGACATGTAACCACTCTAACTTGCTGTGTCCTGTTGCTTTAGAAATATTTTACTGATAATCCAGTTTCTTCTGTTGTTCAAATCACTACACATTGTATACGGTGTGTATGAGACTGTTGATACTTCAAGGGCTATGGCCACTGGTATAGTTTGAGGAGGTTTGCATGGCTGCACTCTATGAACCTCCTAGTTGGTGACAAAAATGAGATTTTACGTTCTTATTTGGACCAAGGTTAAGTTTTTGACTGCCTGTTTCAGAGGTGATCAAAACGTGTAATGAAAGAGGTAAGATGATACAGGGAATTAAGATTTGTCAGCCCTCATTTTCCAAATTTTCCAAGGGAAACTCTAACTCCTCATCCAGTTCTCAGCAAAATGCAGGTAAACAGATGTTTAAGAAGAAATTGCAAGGAGGTTCCAAGAAGAACTTTGGAAAGTCCCCAAACCAAGGACAGTTAATTTAGTCAGAATGACTATTTAAGGGACTTTGTTCCCCCTCTCACTCCGGCACCCCCCTTTGTCTTCTAGAATGTCTGAATCTCAACTTTTCTCTTCGACAACAGATAGTTTCAGACAAATGAGTTTTGATCATTCATCAAGATAACATATGGCAGTGGGAAGAAATTCCTCCTTTCTAGGGGTAATTCTTCAGACAAATGAGTTTTGATCATTCATCAAGATAGATGGCAGTGGGAGAAAATTCCTCCTTTCTAGGGGTAATTCTTCATCCTTCAAACCAAACTCTGTTTCCAACTGTCCTGCATCACATTCTGTCCTAGAGAGTGATAGAACCAGTTTGCCCTTCTTAGCTGGGAATGGGGTTTTATTCAAGGATGTTTAGTGCTAAAGAAAGAAAATGGTTGGAGACCAGTTCTGAATATTTCTTTCCTAAACCTTTTGATGAAAGTGCCCAATTCAAAACGATGTCACTTCACAACCTGTTACCTCATCTTCGACATTCAAGTTTTCTCTTAATGCTAGATTTAAAAGATGCTCATCACATTCCTATTTATCTAGATTTCAGGTGTTTCGTGTCTGCTTTACATTATCAGTTTTCTGGTTTACCCTTTGGACTATCTGCTGCACCAAGAGTGCTCTCAAAGTGCCCATAGGGTATCCACATTTTTCCATGCTTAGATGACTTGCTTATCCTTGCAGTGTCTTTTTCAAAGTGTCCAAAACCTCTGTTGGATGTGAGAGCTCTTGCACAAGCTGGGATTCCAAGAGAACATTCAAAAGTCTGTCTCGACTCCTTATAAGACTGTTTTTGGGATGTCAACTAGATACTATAGTTCAAACAACTTTTCTTCTACAGAAAAAAAACAGATCTGAATCTAGATCTATTTTTAGGGTTTTTCACTCATACTTCAGTCACTGTAGACAAATAGCTCAGGATTTTTGGGTCTCATAGCATCTAGGGATTCTCATAATACCCCTGGCAAGAAACCACATGGGAAAGATACAGTGGTACTGAAGTCTCTTTGGTCCCAACACCAACTCACTTTGCCTTTTCAAATCCTAATACTGGCATTCGTTAGAAGAGTAATCACTTGGTGGAAACAGAAGATATTCATAAATCTAGGTCTCCCCTTCTCCCTCCATGTTCCAAATCAGTCAGTCACCACAGACACCTTGGACTTCTGCTTGGTGAGTAGTTTGTGAAAAGCTTAAAAGTGCAAGGTATGTGGCATACCAAGGACAGATGCAAGCACATAAATATTACCGAATGCACTCAACTCTCTGAATCATCTTTTTGTCCCCAGGACTTCCTCAGGTTGTTACAGACAATACCACAGTCGTGTTTAATCAACAAGCAAGGGAAACCCAGTTTGTATCCTCTTTGTCGACTACCCATGTTGGCTTGGGAAATAGCTTCACAACATAGACTCACTGTAAAGGCATCCTACATTCCATCAGAGCATATTT
The DNA here is from genome assembly GCF_019279795.1 of Protopterus annectens. Classification (NCBI taxonomy): domain Eukaryota; kingdom Metazoa; phylum Chordata; order Ceratodontiformes; family Protopteridae; genus Protopterus; species Protopterus annectens. Next base: position 506,912,125 of record NC_056738.1, read on the forward strand.
GTGTAGCAGGCAAACTGAGTAGGACAAGGTAGACTGTAACGAATGGATACTAGATCAGGTAGTCTTTCACGATTTGTGCCATATGTGGGTAGTTCCGCAAGTAGACCTCTTTTCCTCTTTTTTGAACAATCAGTTGACAAATGTAAGGCCTTGCGGCTGCCAAAAAGGCATGAGCTACAAAATGGAACTCAAAGTCTAAGAAAAGCTTTACTAGAAGTAACAAAGATAGTATCAGAGATAAAACAACTGGAACTGTGATCTTCAGAAAGGGTAGGAGTAAATGCTTCTCTTTCAATGCAGTCTCATGTCAAAACATGCCTTTCAAAGGGGTTTTGCATAGGAGGCCTTCAAGAAAAAATGGTGGCCCCTCCTTGGGATGTTAATGTTGTGTTAGAGAAGCTAATACCTACTCCATTTGTACCAATTAACCTGGCTGACTTGAGGTTATGGAAAACAGTTTTACTGATTGATCTGACATCTGCAAGAACAGTATCTCAGTTGCAAGCTCTTATGGTGAGTCAACCCTATCTCATTTTCCACAGAGACAGGGTTTCTTTAAGAAATAATGCTTCTTTTCTGCCTAAAGTAGCAGGAGAGATCTGAAGGGCCAGTGCATGAATCAGACAGGCAATCAGTTCTCAGCTGTACTAGTGTAGTTTGACTATTAGTATTGAGTTGTGCCGGTTATCCTTGAGACCTGTAATTCAGTCTTTCACCATTGGCCAATGCCAGCTGCAGACGACACTGATCAGTGGGACTAGGCCGAAATATGACTGTTTAATGGGCAGCATGTTTATAACAGCTGTTTCATATAAGGAAACTTGATGTCAGCACAACACAAAAGTTACCCTTATTATTTGCATTAGAAAGGGTGCCACAAATGTTAGGTGCCAGAATCTGCCACATCACTCACACACTTAAGTCTCTCCACAATAGGTACAAGTATGACTCTGTCATTGTTCATGTTGGTGTGAATGAATTGAGACATACCTCCCTGGACTATATGATGAGAGACATGATTGAGCTGTCAGAGTGTGTGTCCCAGGCAGTATGACCCTAATCCTAAGCAGCATCCTACCTTCACCAAGAATGATACCACAGAATCAAAAAAAAAAAAGAGTTCAATAATTGGCTTAGTTTCTGGTGTCATTCCAAGGGGATCCAGTGTCTGTCTGCCTGGGATGACATGGTTGACAGGCCTCAATGCTTTGTCAGAGAATGCCTCCACTTGTCACCCCTGGGATTCAGGATTCTGGCCAAGGCTCTTGTGCCTTTTTTTTAAGAAAGGTCCCAAAGACAAATCTTCCAACATAAAAGAACTATCAAAAAGCAAATTGAAGGTCATGCTGCTTAATGCTAGGAGCCTTAATCTGAAAATGCACTCACTGGAGGCTGTCCTAGCATTGGAAGATGCTGACATCTGTGCAGTCACAGAAACTTGGTTCAAGGATGCATAGAACACCCCTGCCTTACCAGGCTGTTCTGCATTCCACACATTCTGACCCCAAAATGAGGTTGGGAAAACTAAGGTTGGTGGGGTTTCTGTTTTCATTAAAGACGAGCACACCTCCAGACTGGTTTGCCAGCATGATGCACTAGAACTTCTCCAGGTGCAATTGACAATTGGCAAGACACCCATCCAAGTTATAGCCAGATATAGACCCCCATCCATGACTCAGGACACCCACTTCTCCTACCCGGACCTACTTGAGTACATCAATGTACCCGCTAACACCCTGATCCTTGGTGACTTCAACTACCCTGCCATAAACTGGGTGAACTATTCTTGCTCTAATGCACTCACCCAATGATTCCTTGACTTCATCAGTTCCACGCAGTACATCAGCTTGTCTCATCCCCCACAAGGGGAGATATCATTCTAGTCTTGGTTCTCACCAGCATGGGCGATTGCTGCACCACCCCCATAGTAAGTTCTTCCCTGATGAGATCAGACCATCAGTCTCTCTCATTTGAAGTGTCTATCCCGTCCAACCCCCTCCCCCCAGCCGTAACCAGGCTAAAAAACTTCTTAAAAACTGACTACAACCTTCTAAATGAGGGTATCAATAGCTTCACACCACCGCCCCCCTCAGAGGATGCAGACAAGTATGCTGAACAGTATGCCAATGCAGTATACAAGCACCTGTACAACTGCATGGACTCAGCCATACCCAACAGAACTAAAACCTGCTCCTCAAGGAAACACAAACATATGTGGTAGACATAGTCTATCACCTGGCTTTACAACAAAAGGAAGAAACTGTTGTCCAAGGGTAAAAAGGCACAAATTCCCAATTGGAAAAACTCACTCCTTAGCCTCAAATTAGATCACTAGTGAAAACCTTCAAAGGCTAATCACAAAGCCTTTTTCAGTTATTTCAGAAACCTCCAATGCAAAGCCCAGGTTTGTTATGAATTTGTTCTTAATGGCACCACTTACACTCATCCTGTTGACTTAGCCAACTTGCTAGCAGATAGGTGTAGTGCAAACTCCGCCACCCATCCCCCCAATGGCCCATTCGACATCCCCAATACTTGCCCCACACCTCACATCTCCATAGATCAAGTGTTAAAGGCCCTATCCAAGGCAAAGAACACAGCTTCCATGGGACCTGATAGTATCCCAGGCTGTATTCTGCAACATCTCCAGGGAGAACTAGCCTCGCCATTGAGCACCCTGTTCAGCCATAGCCTAAGTACAGGCAGCACAAGTTCCAGCAGAGTGGAGAACTGCCATTGTTATCCCTTTGCACAAAGGTGGTGCCACTACTGACCCTGGTAACTGTCACCCCATTAGCTTGACAAGTCTGATCTGTAAGGTCATGGAGTGTATTATTCTCAACCTCATAAACAAGGGCATAGGTAATCTCCAAGCACTTGACCCCACCCAGTTCGGATTCAAGGGCAGATCTTTCCTGTTGAACCTGGTAGACTTTTTTGAGACTGTCACCAAGGCACTGGATGAGGGAAAGTCAGTACATACAGCTTACCTTGACTTGGCCAAAGCCTTTGACACAATCCCCGACTCAGGCATCATCGAAAAGCTATAACAACTTGGCATAAATCCCTATCTCATCAGGTGGGTGGCTGGCTCACTGATAGGACCCAGAAGGTCAAAATAGGTGCCACCACCTCCAACAGCAGACCCTGGGACTCCTATTATTTGGCATCTACTTTCTAGAGGTCCCGGGAAAGACAAAAGGTCTGTGGCTGACCAAATTTGTGGACATCTGTAAGTTGTGTGCTGCCATTGACTCCCCAAATGATGTTAACATACTTCAAGAGGGTCTCAGAGCAGCAAATGACTAGTGCCAAAGTCATTTTATTTATTTTATTTTATTCACATTTGGTAGCCGGGTTGGTCCAGCTGGATTGTGGCCCATTTTCAGTGGAGACCTGGGGAGAAAAGCTCAAAAAAAAAAAAAAAAAAAAAAAACAGTTTACAGAGAATCAAACCTCTGAGTCAAAAATATGGTCAAAATCAGTTGTACAAGAAAGTTAGAGACACAAAGCAGAAATGCAAACACATGATATATACATATCAATATTTTTACAGACTAAAAAATATATTTACATATTTACAAAAAGAGTTAAGTAATGCTTGAAACACCACTGTAGCATTTATATAACGCTAACTACAGTGGGCCACTGAGCTAGTTAACATTACAAAACTACATTTTGCCATGCTAATTATCTGATAGATGCAGTTAACTGGAATAATATAGCAATAACCCACGCCTGGGTGTGGGTAATGCTAAATTTACCCACGGTTGGCGTGGTTTGGTCCCGAGGGCAAAGCCCGAGGGACCAAACAAAGCCAACCGTGGGTAAATTTAGCATTACCCACACCCAGAAGTGGTTATTGCTATATATGACATTATTTAAGAAAAGAAACTGTTACTTTTCTTAAATAATGGCATAGTATAATGCCTGTTTACTGCCCTTCCGAGATGTCTGGCATCCAGCAGTTCTGATGTACTGCGCGCCTCGCAGTACATCAGAGCTGTGCAAAAGCAACGGAGAAAGCAAGATCTCCGTTGCTTTTTCAGTCTCGCTATGTTAAATGAGTTTAACATAGCGAGCGGTTTTAAAATAAGCAACGGACATCTCCGTTGCTTATTTTAAACTGTCTCGCTATGTTAAACTCATTTAACATAGCGAGACACTAAAAGCAACGGAGATCTTGCTTTCTCCGTTGTTTAAAACACTGTCTGCTATGTTAAATGGGTTTAACATGGCGAGACAGCTTTAAAATAAGCAACGGAGATCTCCGTTGCTTATTTTAAACTGTCTCGCTATGTTAAACCCATTTAACATAGCGAGACAGTGTTTAAACGAGTTATACTAATGGAAAAAGTCTGGGACGGACCTTTTTCCATTAGTATAACTCGATTTACAACGGGCACGCTGGCCAATCAGCGTGCACGTTTTGGGGGGGGTCATGGTATAATACTGCTTTCTGTACTCTTACTGCAGTACAACAACCGGGATCCAGCTTCACAAATTCTATTGCACTAATGTGAAAGTTCCGAATCACTACCACGTATGTTGAACGGGCAATTACGTATATTCCTGCTGCTTGGCAGATAACATAATATATGGTTTACATGCCTAATTGTTTAAAAGCTTGGTCGACTGATAAGCTAAATGTTGTTTAATGCCTACAACACTGAATTTTTTTTTTTTAATGCCTGCAACTCTGTGATTCATCTGCTTGCCCTGCTCTCACACTCAACTCCTCTCTTGCACTCTGCCCCTCCAGCCTTTCCCATATTCTTCCTAACTCTAGTTTTTAGCCCTAACCTCTCCTCTCTCTCTCTCCTTTTTTCAGCCAGGATGCTGTTTGCTGCTAATTCGGGCTACTGTACCCCAGCATCTAGCAAACTAGCTGAATAGTCTTACAGTCTTCATTTAATACAAAAACCAAATCGTGGACAATCAAGACGAGTTCACCTAACCTCTCAGTGTAGGTTATAGCCTACAATTTACTTGAATCTTAGTTTTCTATTGTTCAACTAGGGTGATTCTGCTTTAATTTGTAACTGAGCAAGCACACTCATGGACTTACCCTAAGGCTGTCCATCCCCCACCCCAGTCTTAAAAGCCTCTTAATGTAAGAGGAAGCATAATTACTCTATTTACTGTTCCCCAGCTTTGTCACTAGATGGTAGCAGGACATAGAACATGATCTCTGTCATGGCCAGTTACTCATAATACAACTCTGGGCCCCAACATTACTTATTTATATAAACCCATCCTCCCTGTTTAAGATTACTATAATCCCCAGTCTCAGATTAATATTTATTCCATCCAATTTTGTACTGAAAATATGTCGCTACCTCTAGTATAGCAGTAAAGTGACTTAGGAACACTTTTTTATTCAGATTCCCATACAGTGTGCATCTTGCCTCCAAATACCTATTCAGTGCACTGCTTCACTGAAGAACTGATTGGCTCATTGCCTCGCATTACTCCACTTCATGACTCTGCCCGCCTCATTCGCCCTACGGGCTCACTCCGCTCCCCTGCCAAATCCCAAATCCCACCCGCCCCAGCACCTCCACATTTATTTCTTCATAGCCACACCTACTTCCCTCCCTGGCCAATTAGTCTTCATTGCTCTAGCAATACCCACTTCCTATTACCACCCCATATCAACCACCAGTCACCTCTCCTTTCCCTCCCATAAGTTATAGTCTCATCTGCTCCTCCCTAAGCATACAACTCACCTGCCCCTGTACATTACTCAGCCACAATATACCTACTCTTAGCAGCCCTATCTCACCATGCTTTCAAAGCCCTCATCCTTCTCTATTCAACTACTACTACTACTTCTCAACATATCCTATATCTACTAAATCACCCAACTCTTTAACGCCAACCAGTCACCATCCTTTCATATAACCATCTTACCCCACCAATCTTGTACCCAAATATTCCAATATCTCCCTGGCTATATCCTATAAAAAAATCTACTCTTTCCTTATAAACTTATTACTCCTCATAAGTACCCTACCCCTCAGTAACCAAGAAAACCCTTACAAATCTAATAAAGCTAAACCTAGATTCTAAGCAATCCAGATACCTCCCCTACCCAATCCTACATCTAACTACCATTCTACTATCTGGAGATAAACACCCTAACTCAGTCCCCCCACCTCCCCCTCTATAGATAAATCTGTCCTACTTACCTCTCTTAATGCCCAAAGTATAGCTAATAAAATCCCTAACCTCCATGCCTGGCTCACGCGTAACAAACCTGACATCCTGTCCATCTCTGAAACTTGGTTAAAACCCCATATAAAAGATTCTGAAATAACACGACCCAACTATTCTATCATTAGAAAAGATAGAACCCACAAACAAGGGGGAAGAGTAGCACTTCTTTACTTATCCTCCTTATCAGTTACTCCCTATACCAAACCTACTCCCCACTTCAATAATGCTGAATTACTCCTAGCACTACTCCAAATTAATAAACACAAGCACATATGCATAGCCTCCCTTTACATCCACCCTGGTGACAATATTTCTACACTCGAGGACACCCTCTCCTGGCTTTCTACCAATACTAGCAATGAAACAATATTTCTGGGAGACATGAATATCAATTGGTCCTCCATTCAGTCTCCCACAAACTCACTAAACGTCAACCTCTATAATTTCTCACAACTAATCAACTCCATAACCCGGCCCTCAAAAAACCTCTCCAGTGGTAGTACCCTAGACTGGATTCTAGTCTCTCACCGCCATTATTTCTCTGACAGCAGCACCCTTCCCGATCCCCTTAGTGACCACCTACCCACATTCACACATCGACTTCCTTCACCCTTACATCGTACTCATAATTATATTACTACTCGCTACCAAAAAAAACTTCAACCCTACTACCTTTTCTAGCACTCTAAAAGCAATAAACTGGAACATTCTAAAAACTCTACCCCTGGAAAATGCAGTTGCCCACTTCAGCTCAACTTTCTTAAACCTCTTAGACCATCATGCTCCCATAAAGACAAAAAGAATAAAAATCAAAACTGCCCCTTGGCTAACCAAAAACACACTAGCTACCATGCGCTTCAGAGATAAAGCCTGGGCACATTACCAGAAAAATAGGACTCCCACCGTCCATAATGAATACAAAACACTTAGAAACAAAGTCAAAAAGATAATCATTACTGATCAACAGAATTACTTCTCCATACTCCAAAACAAACCCTCAAAAATTCTGGAAAGGAATCTCCACCCTCCTGAATCTCAGCAAAACAGATAACCCCAGCCCAGACCCTAATGCACCAGACATAGATTTGGCTACACAATTTAACTCTTTCCATTGATTCTATTTCCAAACTAACCTCATCCTTCTCTAACACCACCACACCCTCCACTTCACCCCATCCTCCTCTAACAACACTGCACCAGCCACTTCTGCTTCTCCTTTCATTTCTTCTCCATCATCACCACCCTCAAATACCCTCTCTTCCCAGTCTCCATCTTTCTCATTAAAACCTATACCCACATCTACCATAAAAAAATTCCTTCAGAAATTGAAGCCATGCTATAATGCCCCCGATAACATTCCTTCATATTTTCTTAGAATAGCTGCCAAAGCCATTGCCTACCCCATCAGCATTCTAATCCACTGCTGTATCCAAGAAAGTTTTGTACCCCAAACTTGGAAAAAGGCTTTTATCATTACCTCTGCAAAAAGGTGGCAGCAGTAACAATATCACTAATTTCCGTCCCATCGCCATTCTATCTCCCATCTGTAAACTCCTAGAAAAGTGTTTCCATCTACAACTCCTACCCCATATCATAGACAATCATCTACTAACGCCCACACAACATGGTTTTAGACCCAGTCACGGCACTATGACTGCCCTCGTTTCCTTCCTAGAAACTGTGAGTAAAGCCCAGGACTCTGGCCACATTGCATCTACCCTCCTACTTGACCTGTCTAAGGCCTTCGACACCATCTCTCATAATCTTCTTCTAGCTAAACTCTCTTAAGCTTAACCTAACCCCTTCCTCTCTGAACTGGTTCACCAGTTACTTATCCAATAGATATCAAGCAGTAAAATGGAAAAAAGCCACCTCCTCATTCCTTAACACCCCAACTGGAGTTCCCCAGAGATCCATACTGGGTCCCCTCCTCTTCAGTGTACTTATAAACGATTTCAGCCACTCCATCCCTTTCACAAATATAATCCAATATGCAGATGGTTCAACTATTATCTGTTATGCCACCTCCATCCCTACACTCCTAAATCTTACACAAGACGCGTTCTCAACCACCAAACAATGGATGAAAAAAAAAATCACGTAGCTCTCAATGCCTCTAAAACCAAGTTAGTGGTATTTACTCCCTCTAAAGCCACCTCTTTCAGTATAAGCACATTCTCTATCACTAGCCAAAACAATACATCTCTTGAAAATTCAACTCCCTCCTACAACTAAATATCAAAAAAAAAACCGACCAAAAACTTGGCATGCTCTACCGACAAAGTCATTACCTCACCCTCTCCACTAAATTCACACTCACTACCAAATTTCTCATCCCCTCTTTCCTCTGTGGAGCCCCACTCCTAACTAACCTACAATCTTCCCTTAAAATACAACTCTCCTCTTGCTATAACAAAATTGCCAAGTTTGCTACCAGCCATAAGTCCTCCACCCACCACTGTATTATCTCTCCACAAACTAAAATGGCTAGAACTATCCAGTCATCTCACCTACACTCAACTTACTCTTGCACACAAGCTCATTTTCAACCCCTCCCTATATCCCTCCCTTTCCTCTGCCTTTAAAATGCACCTCCCCGATAGACTAGTAAGATCTAACAACCAAAACCTAATAGAACTGTATAAACCAACTCGTCCCCCAGGTAAAAATCTCCTATCCTGTGGTCTAGCATGTCTCTGGAACTCCCTACCACCATCCATCCTTACCACCTCAAACCACCTTTAATTTAAAAAATCTCTTCACTCACATCTAATATCCCAGTGGGAATGCTCCTGCTCCCACCCCACATAATCTCCTCCCCTCTTTATACTGGCAACATCCATTTCACTTACTCTCCTAACTCATACATCCTGCTCTTGCATGCATTAAGCTAGTTACAAAGAATGTATTAGAATGCACCTCTTAAGTGCAAGGTTCCTTAAGATGTAATGGCTTCTCAATATTTATATTGTAATGTTTTTCACTAGTCTGTAGTGTTTGTAATGATTGTAACGTAAACCTTACTGTAATCTTGCATATTTTTGGAGCTTTTCTCTCCAGGACTCCATTGAAAATAGGTTCATCTTGGCCCAATGGACTATCCTGGTAAACCAACTGCAAATAAATAAAAAATAAGTCCAACAGTATTGATTGTAGAGTTTAATAAGTATCCACAATAGTGGAGTACTTAGCTGTATGTGGAGGGACTGAAAAGGTATAGAGTAGGGTTGTGAGGGGCTTAAGTAAAGGCTTGACAAGGACATATTTTGGAGTTGAGTAGATGAAGTTTGAGTTTTTCTTTAAAGTGGGATAGGTGAATGATGAAGCAAATGTCTCTTGGGAGTTTGTTCCGGGCTTGGGTGACAGAGCTATTTTTTTGGGTTGGTAGATTTGTAGTAGTTGCAAATTAGAGATACGGAGAGTCCATGGAGGAGTGTAGATAGAGATGAAGGAAGAGAGAGCAGGGCAGGATGAAGGTTTGTAAAGAATGAAGTGTAACATTTGAAGTTGTGACATCAGTAGAAGATGTGGGAATTCTAACCAGTGGAGAGCATTTAGGGCAAGGCAGTGGTTTGTATTGCATGGAGAGTTTGTGATAAATCTAGCTACCTTGTGGTAAGTTTGTTGGAATTTGTTTAAAGTAGTACTTTGGATGTTGGTGAGTAGTGGGGCAGCATATAGAAGGGAGAGGAGGAGAAGAACTTGTGCAAGGGTGAGTCTGGCATTTGTAGTTAGATTTTTTTTGTTGCGATATAGTAAAACAAGTTTCTGTTGAGTCATTTGTATACTTTGGAGGATGTGCAAGTTGAATTTGAGTTCATCATCTATGATGACCTCAAGGAGTTTAGTGTGAACTTCAGGTTGGATAACAGTGTTATTAGAGAAAGTAATAGTAAAGGTGGATTTGAGGTGAGAGAGAGATCGGGGGTAAAATAAGAGTTTGGTCTTTTTAGGGTTGATGAGTAGTAGATTTCTGAACAACCACTGTTCAGTGGATAGGAAGGTCTGTTGAGTAAGATTGTGGAGATTGGTGATATTGCCTGAGATGGAGATGAGAGTCGAGTCATCTGCATATTGGATGAGGGAGGATTGTTTGCAAGAAGTATAGAGATAATTAGTAAAGCCATTAAATAGGAGGGGACCCAGGATGGAACCTTGTGGTATCCTGGATAGGACAGGTATAAATGGAGAAGTGGAAGAGAGCCATTTGAGAGATTGCTGCCTGCAGGATAAGTAACTGGAGAGCCAGGCAACGGAGAAAAAAGATCGATTGATATTTGCAAGTTTAGATAGCAGTAGGGGGTGGGAGACTGTATCAGAGGCTTTGGGAAGGTCAAGGAAGAGATGTGAAATGAGTTTGTTATTGTCTAGGGCCTTGACAAGGCTATGTGTAAAGGATAAGAGGGCAGTAGTTGTGCTGTGGTTGGGATGGAAACCATGCTGAGTGGGAGTAAGGAGGTTATGCTGGAGGAGGTAGTTAAGTAGTTGTGAGTGGATACATTTTTTGAGAATCTTAGGGGAGATAGAATTGCTATAGTTCGGTAGTTAGATGGGTCTGTAGAGTTTCCACCTTTATGCAGAGAAATAGTGAAAAAGGATTTTCTTAGGGTAGGGACAGTGGATTCCTGAATAGAGGGTAGATGCTAAATAGGTAATGGAGTCAGCAGCAAGTTTGAGGAAGGTAGGAGGTAGATTGTCCGTGGAGGGAGAGCAGGGTTTGAGTTTGTGAAGAAGATATCTGATGTAAGAAGTAGGAACTGGATATAAAGAGAGTAGTTGTTTGTTATAAGGACTGGGAGATATCTGATGTAGGAAGTAGGAACTGGATATAAAGAGAGTAGTTGTTTGTTATAAGGATTGGGAGGGGTAGGCAGAGAAGTTGTTAAAGTTGGAAGGTATGAGTGTTTGAATGGTAAAGTGTTTATTGAGAAGATGTATTTGGGTAGGGGTAGCCTGGAGAGAGAATTTTGTTAATAATATACCAGAACTTGTAAGGGTTGGATTTGTTGTTGAATTGGACAGAGTTATAAAATGACTTTTTGTCGTTATTGGTTTGTTTTTTTGTAAGATTTCTGAGCTGTCTATAATTATGTAGCAGAGGTAATTCCTTTGTTTTGATCCAGGCTTTCCGAGCTCTATCTCTTTTTAGCATAACAGACTTAGTTTCTTTTGAGAGCCAGGGAGCATATTTGGGTTTTACTCTAACCTTCATAGAGGGAGCAAGGGAGTTCAGGAAGATGCTATTGAACCTAGTAACTGGGTCATTGAGAGGGATTTATTTAAGGATGGCCCAGTCAGTGGTGGATAGAATAGAGTTGAATTGGACTACATTAAAATTAGAGAGTTTTTGGCAATCTCTATAAAGATGGGATTTGGGGGGGGGGGGGTTTGGATGCTGTATCTAAGTACCGAGGTGGGGGGAGGTGGTTGCTAAGTTGGTCTGGAAGGGTAGTGGGGTTGTGGTAGTGGTGAGGGGAGTTGGTGTGTATCCAGTTAATTATGGGGCTGAAAGATGAGTTTTTATGGAGGCATACAGGTTGATGCTGAGTTATGGAGAGTCGGTTTTAAGTTTAGACCAGTCTAGGTTAACATCTCCTAAGATGAGCATTTCATAGGGAATATTGTGGGAAAACCAGGATAAGATATTCTCTAAAGTGGATGAATTGTTTCCAGGAGGGATATAGCTGGCGGTAACAGCTATTTTTTTTGTGAGCGTTAAGGTGGCAATTAAGGATGATGAGTTCAGGTGGTTGAAAGCCAGGGATGGGTGTAGGGAAAGATGAGAGACTGAGGCTGTTGGAGTGGAGGATGACTACACCACTACCTTTTTTTTAGAAATCTATCAGAGTGATAGATATTATAGCCTGTTAGAATTTCATTCTTAGTGATATGTGGCTTAAGCCAGATTTCAGATAAAGAAAAGATGTGAGGGTTTGTATGTGATATCCAGGCATGGAAATCCGTGATTTTTGTTGGTTAGGCTTTGAATATTTAGAGAGTATATTTCCAGGTGCTTGGATATGGATGAGTTTTAGTGTAAGAGGCTGGGTATGGTGAGAGATGTTTGGGGAAGGAAAGGAGGTAGAAGATAAGGGGGTGTTTGAGGGGAGAGGGTGAGGGGCCAGGGTTGGGGTGGACATCCCCAAATATGAGTAAGTTATTAGTGGGAAGAGGGAGTACAGTAGTACATAAATGTAGTTTGTGTAACTTGGGTTTAGATTTCTAGGTAGGCGGGTGGATTTGCATGCAATATAGACAGTTTGTGAAGAGAAGAGGTGGAGAGGTTGAAAAGGGCTTTGGAGATATGAAAGTAGGAAGGTGTAGAATGAGTGAATAAGCTTGGTTAAGAAGGTATGAGATGATTAGTGATCAGCAGTATGGTTTCATGCCGGGAAAGAGCACTACAGATGCGATGTTTGCTCTGAGAATGTGGATGGAGAAGTACAGAGAAGGTCAGAAGGAGTTGCATTGTGTTTTTATAGACTTAGCGAAAGCATATGACAGGATGCCTAGAGAGGAGTTGTGGTATTGTATGAGGAAGTCAGGAGTGTCAGAGAAGTATGTAAGAGTGGTACAGTATATGTACGAGGGTAGTGTGATATTGGTGAGGTCTGCGGTGGGAGTGGCGGATGCGTTTAAGGTGGAGGTAGGGTTAAGGATCAGCTCTGAGCCCTTTCTTATTTGCAATGGTGATAGGTTGACAGACGAGATCAGACAGGAGTTCCTGTGGACTATGATGTTTGCAGATGACATTGTGATCTGTAATGAGAGTAGGCAACAGGTGGAGGGGACCCTGGAGAGATGGAGATATGCTCTAGAGAGAAGAGGAATGAAGGTCAACAGGACTAAGAATATGTGTGTGTGAATGAGAGGGAGGTAGCGGAATGGTGAGGATACAAGGAGTAGAGGTGGCAAAGGTGGATGAGTTTAAATACTTGGGATCAATAGTTCAGAGTAATGGTGAATGTGGAAGAGAGGTGAAGAAGAGAGTACAGGCAGGATGGAGTGGGTGGAGAAGAATGTCAGGAGTGATTTGTGACAGACGAGTACCAATAAGAGTGAAAGGAAAGGTCTACAAGAGTGTAGTGAGACCAGCTATGTTATATGGGTTGGAGACAGTAGCATTGACAAAAAGGCAGGAGTTGGAGCTGGATGTGGCAGAGTTAAAGATGTTAAGATTTGCACTGGGTGTGACTAGGGTGGACAGGATCAGGAAGAAGTATATTAGAGGGGTCAGCCCAGGTTGGAAGGTTTGGAGACAAAGCCAGAGAGGCAAGATTATGTTGGTTTGGACATGTGCTGAGGAGGGATGCTGAGTATATTGGGAACAAGATGCTAAGGATGAAGCTACCAGGTAACAGGAAAAGAGGAAGGCCTAAGATAAGGTTTATGGATGTGGTGAGAGAGGACATGCAGGTGGTTGGTGTGATAGAGCAAGATGCAGAGGACAGGAAGAAATGGAAACCGATGATCCACTGTGGCGACCCCTAACGGGAACATCCGAAAGATGATGATGACTATGGCCAATGATAGGAGCAAAGGTAAAACCCAAAACAGTACAAAAACTAAGTGTGTAATAGTCAGGATGGAAATCAGCTATGGAGTAGTAATTAGTTATATAAGCATGGAATTTTGGGCTAATGTGGTGGAGGACAGATACTATTTCAACTATGGTGAGAGTAATTATAGGGTAGGGGATTAGAGGATAACTGAAAGAAACAAGAGAAATGATAGTCTTGCGTTTCAAAACTCCTGTAATGCAACAGTTAGTAGGAGCTAGGGAATAACCAGGAGCAGAAAAAAACATCCAGCAGAAAGGCAAGTAGCGTTTCAAGGCTAGAATGAACTTGGAAATGTCCTACTGCTAATATGACTTCCAATGGGACAGCTAGTAGTGTTTTAACATGAGCAGGACATTAGAAATGCCCACAGGCTCTAGTTACACCCCTCATGGAAACTGTTAGCATTTAAAACGCAAGAATGGAGCATAGAAATTCCCACAAACTCAAATTAACACCCCTCACAGAAGCTAGAAACATTTGAACACAAGCAGGAGGTTAGAAATGCCCACAGGCTCTAATTACACCCCTCACAGAAGCTAGTAGCATTTACAATGCTAGAGTGGAGCATACAAATTCCCATAAGCTCAAATTACACCCCTTACAGATACTAGAAACACTTAAATGCAAGTAGGAGTTTAGAAATGCCCGCTGGCTCTAGTTATACTCCTTGCAGAAGCTGGTAGCATTTTAAAAATGCAGTAGGAGCTTAAATATATCCATGATTTAAAAATAGCATCTAGCGGAGCAGTTAATAGTGAATCAGCACTAGTGGGAGCATTAGCAATGTCCTGGAACAATTATATTATCAAGCGGATCAACAATAGGGCTGCTATGCCGAGATGTGTATAGGGCAGAGAAATTCTAGGAACCAGCAAGTAGAATGCACTAATTATTAGGAGCTACTGCCGGTCTGCAAATTAACTGTAGCACTAACGTTTAATTTTATGTGTTTGAGCCCTATATTCAAGCTTGATAATGTTTACAGCAGTAGATTAAACCAAATAGTTTGGCCTTAAGTTAAATGCAGAAAAATGTATTATCATACCATTTGGCAAAAACTCGGCCCCTACTGATTACCACATTAACAGCAACCCCATAAGCACACAACCTGTGGTGAGAGACCTGGGTACACAAGTTGAACAATCTCACATTTGACCATCATATGGAGGCAGTGGTCAGCAAAGCCTTTTACTTGGCTCATCTCATAAGTAAAGGTATTGCATCCAGAAAAAAAGGAGGTTATTACCTCTCTGTACTCCTCCCTCAGGCCAATAATTGAGTACCATTCCTGTTTGGTATGTACCTCTAAAAACACCTGCACCAGCTGGAAAGGTCACAGAAACAACTCACAAAGAGAATCCATGGCCTCCAACACCTGTCGCTCAAATCACTATCACTCTTCTCTGTATCATACAGATTGCTCAGAGTTGATCTGTGTCTCACCTACAGGGCAGTCTCAGACCCTGCTCTACTAGAGATGCTCCATATCCGTAAGTCTAACTCATCGCATAGTACCCGATTGAAAGGCTTAAATCTAATATGTGACATTAACAAAACCTGTGGAGAGACAAATTTGTCTCCCAGAGGCTGCTCAGTCTCTGGAATAGACTCCCCATACACGTCAAAATATGTTGCTGACCCTCTTCAAGCGCAACCTTGATGAGTGGATGGGTAACCACAAATTTGTCCCAGGGGTTCCACCTGTGTCCCTCATTGACAGTGGTGACAGGTGCTGATTGGGGGATAAACTCTTGGCTATGTTTGTAATGGCCCCAAAGCCATTAACCTAGTAATCTCCTATGATCCTAAATGTCTTGGGAGAATTGCTTGCATTCAGTACCTTTGCACCTGTAAAGGCATCCATCTTTCTGTGGTATCCAGTATCCCCTAAGACTTGCTTCAGTATGTTGTTTAGCTCTACATACTGAGTTTCCAACCTATCAGTTAAATTTCACTCAGCTGTTTTTTTCTACTTCACAGATGCAGCTACACAAAATAGGAACATAGCATCACAAGTTTATCTTTCAAAAATAGTTTGACAGATGTGCCAAGTGTGAGAACCACTCACTAATTTGTTCATTCTCTGATACCTACTTTGCCTTTCTCAAGACTGCAAGGAAGCCAGAGTCTGCTGCAGCAAGAAATGGAGTTAAGGTACAAAACATGGAATGATGTTCTTCATCTCACATTGCTGCAGTCATAACCTGTGGGTAGTCCGCTGTCCTCGGTCGGCCCAAATACCAAAGTGTTAGGCTGGCGTCGGTCATGGCGCTCAGCTCTGACATCAGTACGCCGTAGTACTAAAGCGCATGACCGACGCCATATCCTCAGTCTTTCTTGCCGCGTGGTCCGAAGCAGAAGCAGCGTTTGCAAGTGCCGTTCGGCATCCTGAAATTTTCGTATTTGAGTTTCAGACCGAAGACCAAGTTGGGCTAAGTACCCCGTTGGGGAATATTTTTGTCTTTTCTTGCCTCAGTTAAATCCGGATGTCAGAAAAAGTGAATAATTGTATTTCTTTTGGGAAACAGATACCTCATAGGGATTACCACTCTCTCTGTATTCCTTGCTTGGGGCCTGAGCACGACGTAGTTGGGTGTCGCTTTTGTGCTAGATTTAATAAGCGCACCATTAAACGCAGGTTAGATTGTGCTAGACTTGTTTTCGGTAAGCGGTGTAACTACAATATGCCGTCGGATCCTCCGACGCCCGCTACCGCTAAGAAGCGTAAGGAAAAATCGTTAAAGTCCAAGCAGGATGAGTCGTCCGTTACGGACGCTGGTTCTTTAGAAACTACGGTGGAATCAGTGGATCCAGCCGAGGTTTCAGTTGAATCTCAGGGGGAGCCTTTAATTTTGCAGGATGTGGCCTCTCAGGAGTCGGGTCAGGCTGAGGGGGCCTCTCAGGTCTCTGTAGTCCCTTCTTTGCATAAGGTGGTTAGGCCTTCTACTTCTGTCTCTAAGGCACCTTCCAAGGTCAGGCCTGGTTTGTCTTCCTCTGGTGTCAGCCCTAGTTCTGCAGGTTCTGTACCTAAAAAACATATGTTGAAAATGGCAGAGGATTTGATTTCTTTAATCAGGGGTTCTATGCCCCCTCCAGATAAGAGGCCTAGGGTGGAGCCAGAGGTGGAAGGATTGGAGCATTCCTCAGATTACTCAGAGTCTTCGGCCGAAGACATTCAGGATTTTCCTCCTTATTCTGATTCAGATGCAGAGGATTCTAGTCCTTCTGCTTCCCCTCCAGAGGATTTTTCCTTTTTTGTAACCCTGCACTCCATGTGGGAGCATTTTAAGTGGGAAGGTCAGAATTTCTCAGATTCTCGAAAGAGACTTAGGGAATTTTTGTTTTTACCACAGCATAGGCCCTTGGCTATTCCCCCTGTTTTGGATGTTGTTCAGGGTGTTTTCTCTGAAGCTTCCCTTAATCCTGATTCTTTGCCTCCTGCCCCGGTCAAGCCAGACAGGTATTACAGAGTGCCAGAGGCTCATAAATATTTGTATAAGAGCCCAAGAGCTGACCCGGAAACTATTAGCCAGGGACCTAAGGGTGTCAGGGCTTCTGTTGTAAAGAATCCAGTTCCTCTGGATAAAGATTCTAGAGCTTTGGATAGGTGGGGTAAAAAAGTGTATACCTCTTCCACTCTAGCGATGAGGGCTTTGAATTGCCAGTTTCATATGCTGAAGTACCAGAACTTTCTCCTAAGTCAGTTAAAATCTAAGGTAGATGCTTTGGCAGAGGGCATAGAGTGTAAGGAATTGCAAGATTTAGTTCATGCCTCTGATCAGGTGGGTAAGCATTCTTTGCAGTGTGGTTTTGATGCGCTTCAGGCTTCTTCCAGGGTGGCTGCCACTGGATCGGTTATTCGTAGGCACGCTTGGCTTAAGGATCAGAACTTGTCAGAGCATGTTAAAGCTCGAATTTTGGATGCTCCCCTTCAATCTGAAGTTCTGTTTGGTTCTCCTGTGGAGTCAGTTTTGAAGAAAATGGAAGACAAAGCTAAGTCCATGCAGACAGTTAAGGATTTTTTACAGGTGCAGCCCCCTAAGTTTAGCAGAAATTGGCCTGCTAAGGGATGGGCTTATCCTTCTTCTGATTTACAGTCTAGGGGCAGATCTAGACGTGGTAGGGGCAGAGCTCATGCTCAGGGTTCTTTCAGGCCTAGAACTTGGAGTTCCCCTGCACTATCTTCAGGTGAGGGCAGGGGTCAGCCTTTTCGTAAACAGACCCAATGACCTGTATCTCCAGCTGCCAGATCCCTCCTGTCTGGCAGCTCCTCTGGGAGGAAAGTTGGCACTTTTCAGGCAAAATTGGCTTTTAGTCACCCAGGACAAATGGGTGTTGGACATTATACACCGAGGCTACAAGTTTTATTTTCACACCTTGCCTCCTTTCAAAGGCATGCCAGACGTTCCTCCTCAGCAAACGTTGGAGGCTCACAAGCAGATTTCTTTACTTTTAGAAATGGGGGCTATCCAGGGGGTCCCTCTGTCAGAAGTGGGCCTAGGATTTTATTCTCGCCTGTTTCTGGTACCAAAGAAAGGAAATACTTGGAGGCCAATTCTGGATTTGTCTATTCTCAACACATACCTGGACATTCCCAAATTCAAGATGTTAACTTTGCAACAGCTTTTGCCTCTGCTAGGCAAAGATCACTGGATGGTAACTCTGGATCTCAAAGAGGCTTATCTTCACATTCCTATCAGGCCCAGCTGCAGGAGGTTCCTGCGTTTTCGGGCTGGCACTTTTCATTATCAATTCTCTGCATTGCCCTTTGGCTTATCTACTGTGCCCAGGGTGTTCACAAAAGTCCTGGCTCCGGTGATAGCCTTCTTAAGACTAAGGGGAATACAAATTTATCCTTATTTGGACGACTGCCTGATTCTTGCTCAAGACAAAGTCAAGTTACTTCACCATCTTCAGTATGTTATGACAGTGTTAAGGTGCCTAGGGTATTCTGTGAACGAAACAAAGTCCAGTCTAGTACCCTCTCAGGACATGTGCTTTCTGGGTGTGAGACTGAATACAGCCTCTCAGATGGCGTTTTTGACCCCGGACAAACAAAGAAATCTTGCCCTTTACTTCCAACAATTATCTCTACGGTCCAGGCTGACTGCAAGGACAGTCCTTCAGGCCTTGGGGTTCATGGCATCTTGTATTCTGGTGCTTCCCAATGCCAAGCTGCATATGAGGAAGCTACAATGGTATCTCAAAAGCGTATGGACTCAACACTGCCACGATTTGGACACTGTCATTCAGATAATACCTTGCATCCAAAGGGAATTCTTGTGGTGGGCTCAGGAATGTCACCTAAACAAGGGACTCTCTGTGACCCGACCAGAGGCGAGTCAGATCTTAACGACAGATGCCTCAGACATGGCTTGGGGAGCACACTTCAATGGGAAATGGGTTCAAGACACGTGGCCTCCCAGACTTCAACATTTGCATATCAGCATGAAGGAGATGTTAGCAGTCCAATTTGCCCTGATGGCTTTCAAGGATCTACTTCAACCAGGACAGGTGTTGATTCAAACAGACAACACAACAGTCATGTGGTACATCAACAAGCAAGGGGGAACCCATTCGTACCCTCTTTGCAGGCAAGCTATGATTTTGTGGGAGACTGCTCTCAGTTTGCACCTCACTCTTCAGGCAAGGTTTCTGCCGGGAGCACAGAACTCCATAGCAGATGTTTTGAGCAGACAGATGGTGGATCCCCACGAGTGGAAATTGGATCCTCATGTATTTCAACAGTTGACGGTGGCTTGGGGAACTCCAGAGATAGATCTGTTCGCTTCTCCACTAAATTTCCAACTGCCAAAGTTTTGCACAAAGCTGTTTCACCCAAAAGCTTGGAAAGTGGATGCTCTATCATTCAGTTGGAACAACCTGCACGTCTATGCCTTTCCTCCTCTGCCTCTTCTTCCCAAGGTGCTCTTGAAGGTCAGACAGGACAAGCCCTCCATGATTCTAATAGCTCCAGATTGGCCACGTCAGCACTGGTACCCTCTGCTGAGGAGTTTAGTACGGGAGCCTCCTTGGCCTTTGCCAGCAGTTCCACACCTTTTGTCCCAGGCAAGCAATCATTTCCGCAATGTCAGGATTCAGTCCCTGCATCTGACAGCTTGGCATATTCTGTTTTAGACCCTGGGGGGTCGCAGCTTCCTCAACAAGTTTTGAATGTCATTTTGGAGGCCAGACGGCCTAGTACCAGGAAAGTTTATGCTGATAAATGGAGGAGATTTTTTCTTTGGAGCAAAGCAAAGAGCTTTGATGTCTCTGTGCCTAATTTGAGTGTTTCACTTCAGTATCTTACAGAATTATTAGACAAGGGATTGTTTTTTTCCTCTGTAAAAGTTCATGCTGCAGCCATTTCTGCTCATTATGACTGTGACCCACCTTTATTCTCTCACCCTTTGTTTAAGCAGTTTCTTAGAGGGGCAAATAACATAAGACCCCCACGTAGAGCTCCTACTCCTTCCTGGGATCTCAATTTTGTGTTGGAAAAGCTCACTTTACCTCCTTTTGAACCTGCAGCTGCTACGGAGTTGAAGTTTTTGTCTTGGAAGACTGCTTTTTTGTTGGCCATTACGTCTGCTAGAAGGGAATCTGAATTACAGGCTCTAATGGCAGTTGAACCCTTCCTGATTTTTCATAAGGATAGGGTCTCCCTGCGTACTAACCCTACTTTTATGCCTAAGGTTGTTTCTAATGTGGCATTAAACCAATCTATTCATTTGCCTATATTTTATGCTGATCCCCAAAATAAAGGGGAAAAAATTTTGCACTCTTTGGATATTCACAGGCAGTTACGTTATTATTTGAGCAGAACCAAAGGGTTCAGGCAGTCTCAACAGTTGTTTATTTCTTTTGCTTTGGGTTCTCAGGGGAAACCTGTTTTAAAACAAACTATTTCTAAGTGGATTGGACATTGTATTGCTTTTTGTTATTCTCATCATGGTAAGGAGGTTCCGGCTGGAATCAGACCTCATTCCACTAGGGCGACTGCCACTTCTACTGCTTTTTTAAGGGGAGTAGCTACTAAGGATATTTTGGAGGCAGCTACTTGGAGTTCAGTGCACACTTTTTCTAAACATTACCATCTCCCTCTTTATTCCAAATCTAGGGCTGGATTTGCCACTGCAGTTTTACAGGGCATGTTAGCAGCTCCCAATGCTTTATGATTTTGCCAACCTCCCTTTACCTTTGCTTTGGGATTCTACCCACAGGTTATGACTGCAGCAATGTGAGATGAAGAACATAGTACAGTTTTGTACCTACCATAAATGTAGATGTTCGAAGATCCACATTGCTGCAGTCCAATTTACCCTCCCTCCTTCCCCTCTGTAGTTTGGGGTGTTTGTGTGGTTTGTGGTGTAAATTTTGTTTCTACATAGGTGATTGGGTGTTTTTCCATTTTTGGCTATGGCCTTTCTTTTTAGGGCCTTCTGACATCTGGGGCAAGAAAGACTGAGGATATGGCGTCGGTCATGCGCTTTAGTACTACGGCGTACTGACGTCAGAGCTGAGCGCCATGACCGACGCCAGCCTAACACTTCGGTATTCGGGCCGACGGAGGACAGCGGACTACCCACAGGTTATGACTGCAGCAATGTGGATCTTCGAACATCTACATTTATGGTAGGTACAAAACTGTACTTTAATCCATTGAACAAGGAACACACACTCCCTCTTCACTGCTTGCACACCTTTTGGTGATATAAAGATATTTTGGTAAAGTGCATGTCTTTTGAACATTGGAGGAAGCTGAACTGCCCATTAAAGGCCAATATGGACACAGGAAAGCCATTCACACTGAAGCATAAGGCACCCCAGCAGGGAACTAGACTGGAAAATCAAGAATTATGAGTTAACTGCTGCAACAATTAGCTGTCATGTGAGAAGAAATCTATCCAGAATGCAGCAGTCTCACAGCTATTGCAGAGGGTTAAGGCTTTCAGCTATTAATGAACTGTTTCCTGTTCACAAGGTAGAGGGTTTCTTTCTTCCTCTGTTTACCTACTGTGACGCTGAGTGAGTCACTTAAGTAGGTAGTGCTCCCAGATTACAGGTGGAAAGGGACACTTTTAGCCAGTGTGATTACCTTTTCAGCAGATATATAAAATCAATAAGCTAATTCACAAGTTCTTGGCAACTGAGGTATGTAACTAAACCACATTAAAGAGATGGAGTGAAAATGTATAGCTGCAAGTACTGTGATAAAAGTGGGCAGAAACTCACAAAGTCAAGTTAAGAGATTTTAACAGATTAAAACTTTAAGGCAAGACACACAGCAGATGAAAGTCATTACTAGAGATGATACCTACCATATAAAACATAGACAAAATTAGTCTAAGAGTGCTAAGTATTTAAAAAGTTGAAAGTGGGACAGTGCAGTATGTTTCTATAGACTCAAGCTATCTGTAAACATTCACAAATGTAGTAGACTTCAAATTCTTAAATTGCAACTAAAAGCTATTTTTGTACATAATCATGTCTACACAAATTAGACAGCTTACTTTTAACACAACTTTGTACAAACTTACTGTAGAACGTACTGCACTCGTTCATGTAACTGTATTAAAAAAATAAGCATATCACCACAGATAAAGTTAAATTGATGGCAGAAAGCCGTATCTCTTTGTTAGTATTTAAGAGGGATGGATCCATTGGTTTTAGTGCTTGATGGCAGTCTGCCATTCACAAATACAAGCATTTCTGACCTAAACTAGGTGTACTTGTGTTTCTGGACTGGAGTCTCTGACTACCAAACTCAGCAGTTGTAGTTTACCCTGTATGTCCACCTTAGTTACCATGTTATCACTTCTCACTGCTTCAGTTATCTGATCCTGCCATGAACCGCAGTGACACTGGAATGCACATGTAATATAATGCCTTTTGTTGGACAGCATAGCTTTTGCAAATATTTAAGCTTTTGGGATAGCATGAGCCTATTTCTGTGCATTGTTGTTCACTGCATATTACATGTAAGAGCAGATCTGGTTTTTAATTTTGGCAGTATAATTTTTAAACACGTTTATCAAGTTTTAACTGTGAAAAGGACCAGCTTGTCTGTAGTGTCGAAGGATAAAGCTCTGACTGCAGCCCAGGTGCTTGATGGCACAGGCTGAGAGGATGTTCTTGCCCATTCTGAGAGGAGGCAGTAGTTCTCACCCAGCTTCTGTCATAACAGGAGTTGCCATGGGCACTTCTGTTGCAAATACTTTTGCGAATCTTGTATTGTTTCAATGGGAGAAGGAATATATTTTAAGTAACAAACATGCACTGAATATATATGTGAAAAGCTATGTTAGATTTGTAGATGACTGTTTTTTCATATGGGATGGTACGGAAGAAGATCTTCTCCTGTTTGTCACATATATCAATAACACTACTAAATTTTTCAATTTTAAAATGTGTTCATCATCTAATGAGATCGTATTTTTAGATGTGAAATTATAAAAAGGATGAAGTAATACAAACTATGGTACACAAAAAAGATGTGCACACAATAAGATACCTAGATAGTAATAGTATGCACCCTCCACATGTGTTCAATAGTATAATCAAGTCACAACTAATCAGAATAAGTAGGTTAACAACTGAAGAACAGATATATTTGGATGAGATAACAATAATGAAAGCAGAATTTTTAAGAAGTGGATATTCTGATATTATTATACAGAAAAATATTGAAATAATAACAGATGGCAGGAAAACAAACTACAAACCAATATTTCTAGACGATAATATAGATGTAAACTATGGTAATTCAAAGTCTATTAAAAAGAAAGAAACAATATTAAGACATACAACTACTTTTTCAGGCTGTTCTAATCAAATTAGCAGTATAATATATAAAAACTGGCCAATTCTTATGGCTATGCCAGAGCTAAGTGTTACAGTAGGATCCAAACCCAGTTTTGCCTACAGAAATAACCAGTCTATAAAAAATATGTTGTGTTACAAGGACTTTGATATAAGGCACAGTGGTGTTCATAGTAAGAAAGGGACTTATAAATGTCATAACTGTACCTGTTGTACTGACATTTCTGAAGCAGACTGCACTTTTACACACCCCACAACACATAAGAAATTTTATTTTCATGTTAATGCAAATTGTAACACCACGAAAATAATCTATCTTGCCACTTGTGTGAATTGTCAAGCATTTTATGTAGGGAAGACTATACGGAGGTTGAAAGACCGTATAATTGAACATAGGTCTGAAATAAACAGACAAATACAGACTAATGCCCTATATAAACATATATATGAGTTCAATACACATACTTTTAGATTCAGATGCATAGATGTAATACAAGTGGGTATGAGGGGGGGTGATATAAACAACCTTGTAGAAATGAGAGAACTTGAGTGGATAATAAGACTACAGGCTGAAACTCCACCAGGATTAAATAACACCACTAGTATAAAACCAGTACTAGTCAAACGTCAATTAAATAATCTATAAAATATTATTTATGTAATTTATTATTTATGTAATATATTACTGATATCATACTATCTATATATATTTCCATGTTTTAAACATTTCCCTTTTAAGAAGTTTTTTAAAAATTTATGGCTGGTTGATCATGTGATTTTAACTGTTCCTCTATTTAAATGATGTAAATTGCATATTGTGTAATGCTGATGAAGGGTTGAGAGCCCGAAAGCTTCATTAAAGTTCTGTGTTTCTGTGACTACTGTTGTTCTTTAGAGATTGTTCTATCTACGTGTTCAGTACTTTAGAGGATGCCAGTTACATTCTTTGAGGGATGAGATAAATGTAAGTGGGTTAAAGTTTAGTTTTTTACGTATTTGACGATAGATGACAGGTTTAGCTTGGTATAGGTATTTTTTGAGTAGGAATGTTAGGGAGTGATCACTGAGGCTATCTGATAAGCAGCCTGTTATATATGACTGGGGGCTCTTACTGACTAGTATCCAATCCAGGGTAGTGTGCTTGCTGGAGTTTTTATTTATCCTGGTTGGTGACTGGACTAGTTGGGTGAAGCCATGAAGGTGTACATGATGGGTTGGATTGTTGCCAGAACAGGATTGCCAGTCAATATTGAAATCACCTAAGATGATAGTTTCTTGGGGAGATGGTGGGTAGACCAGCTGAGGAGGTTTTCTAGTGGAGGGATGTTTTGGCCAGGTGGGAAGTAGCATCCAGTTATGTTGATGGTTTTGTTTTGGTTAATTTTGAGGTTGGTATATATTATTTCTTCATTGCCTATTTGTGGAGCTGATGATTTTAAGATCTGGATGTTTAGATGCTGTTTAAATATTATAGCTACACCACCTCCTTTTGTTTAGCGGTCTACTCTTAGTATGCCGTAACCTGTAGGGAGTATTTGCTCACTGGTAATGTGAGGTTTTAGCCAGGTTTCTGTCAGGATGACTATATCTGGGGAGTACAAGTCTATGGTGGCATGGAGTTCATGGACTTTGTTGGATATACTTCTAATATTTAGGCTTAGTAGAAGGAAGTCACTTGGCTTTCTATTGGCTGTAATATGGGAGAAGTTGTGGTTTCTAGTCTGATTATGAGGATTGGGGTTGGCGATGGTAGGGCCAGGGTTGGGGTGGATGTCTCCACTTAGGGCTAGTTTTGATATGCATGAGATTATTAGTTTTCTCAGTTTTTGAATGTGTTTTTTTATAAGGGAAACTTTATGATTGTGCTCTGTGGGTAATAGGTATTGTGGGAGGGTTACTATGTTAAGCTGTAGGGATGCTTTATGTTTGAATAATATAGTTGGTAGAATATGTGGGGGGTGCATAGGGATGGTTCTTGAGCTGGTGGAAGGGGAGCTGAGTGTGGGTGAGACATGAGTGGTGGTGTGAGTAGTAGTACAGTGGTAGTGGTTGAGTGGGGGAATGATGGAGCTTTGGTAGGATGTAAGATATGCAAGGAGAGTGCATGCAGTGAGCAAAGAAAAGGTATGCTTGTACATGTTAGTTGAGGAGGTGTGATAGTAGAGGGAAGATGGAGGAGGTAGTGTTGGGTTAGCGCTGTGGTTGGCTATTTGAAAGATTTTAGGGGTTTGAGTGCAATAAAGGTGGGACCACTGGGGGTGGTAGGGAATAGGGGGCAGGGTGGGGAGCGAAGCGGGTAGAGACCCTGTTAGTTGCTCGTATGAGGGGGCTGGAAACAATCACAAAGCAAAGACAAGTATGTGTTAAACAATCACAATTGACCAAGGACTGCTGTGAAACTGTAAGTCATTTCTTAATTTCTCAGGTGGAAAAACAGGATAACCTTGTATCAGTAGGCTACTGTGGTCATAGTTTAAATTAACAAACACACAGTATTGATCAGTTATGGATACTATTTGCTAACAGAAGGGAATAAGAGAAAGTGGAAGGTGTGTGTGTGTGTGTGTGTGTGTGTGTGTGTGTGTGTGTGTGTGTGTGTGTGTGTGTGTGTGTGTGTGTGTGTGTGTGTGTGTGTGTGTGTGTGTGGCTCAAACAGGTAGACACATACTCAGAGTTAACTGTAGCTGTTTGCAGACAGTTCAAACCCGGACTGCGCTTTTCTTACAAGAATGTTAAAGGTGGTACCGCAGTTGAATACTTAAGAGTGGTGTTAGGTCTAGAAAAGAAGAGTACAGAGAGGAGTAAGCACTTTTGAGATGGTAAATATATATTATAAAGATTATAAAAAACACACTGAGCAAATAGCTACCGCATGCAGGAAAATGTCCTGAACCACTACTTAGTATATGCAGATACTGAGCCAATTGGAAGAACATTAGAAAAAAAAAACCCAGGCAGTTATGCAGTCACAGATAAAAATATAGCGAGCAGCAATCTGTCATGGTTCTCTAATGTGATTCTATCCACCAGTAACAGCACAAATATATAGAAATAATTTAGACACTAGTATGAGCTGTCTACACACAACACAATTACATGAATAACATGTAATTACATGTAATTTAATTACAGAATTTTTAATTTGTAAATTGTATAATTAATTAACTAGAATGCAAATGACACCTAATTATATAAGAGGTGCTTATAGGCACAATAACTTAGTTCTGAAGAAGTCTCTGTTTTGGTGAGGGAGATGAAAGCGCTTAACTTTCTTTGTGTTTGGAATAAAGTGTGTTCATAAGAATTTTGGTCCTGTTATTCCTGTGGAGTTATGGAGCTTATGTTTTGGTCAAATATACTGGCAATTTCATGGGTGGTTTTGTTTTATTAACTGCAAGATAGTAAGTTTGTTAATGCAGTGGAACAGCTGAGTTTGAGTCACATTTGGGAAGTGTGTTGCTGGCATTTTGAGTAGAATATTTAAATATTGTTCACAGCAAGAGGTTATCCTGTTCTATTCTCGGCTGGGCTTGGGAGTGCCTTCTGTGTGGAGTCTGCATGTCTTCCCCGCGGTTGGGTAGCGTTCGAAAGACATGCATGCGTAAATGGGTGTGCCTCCGTTGAAGGTTTAGTGTCGAGCTGGCACCTCGGCATTTTGTAAAAATCTACTGCCAATCATTAGCGGACCGGAGTTCCGCTGTGGCGACCCCTTACCGGGAAAAGCCAAAAGACAACAACATTTAAATATTGTTTCATTATTGAGAAGTGGTGATGCTAAAGTTTTGAATAACACTATTGTGGAAGCAGGCAGTAAGTTCCTGGATAATTTATTATCAAAAGATAAACGTATAAAGGTGCATAACATTTATGTATCGTCAACTGAGGAGCAGAGTGAGTTCACTGAAAAAAAAAAGCTCTGTTATTGATAAATTATGTAGTTTTCAGTTAACTGAAAGAAGGAGGGAGATATAAGGTAGAGTGATAAAGAGAAGGGGAAAGGAAGCTTTACAGTTAGCAGATCTAGCTGATATCGGTTTATAGGTTGCATGCAAGACAGGGAAAGTTGAGTTGGTGACTGGTTATTTGTTTTCTAGAGATCTATGTGTAATGGGGATAAATACTTGTATGTTCTTTTCAGACTGTTGAAGGTAGTGTTGATTGCGGTGTGTGAAGGATCTTCTTAAGGGAAAGGATGTATGTTTAGATTGCAGTGAGTATAACTTTGAGAAGGTGGTGGTTAGCAGTAAAATACAACATTGGAATATAAGGTGTAGGTTAGAATTAGAATATACAGTACAGTTAATAGAAAAGAAAGATTGAGAAATATAGAAATTCAAGACATGATTTTCATGATGAATTAGCAAAATACTATTGAGATTTCTGGCTGGAGAAAAGTTAACGTACAAGGTTAGTGTATAGAATGTAGTAGTAAGGGAAGAATTTGCGATCCTTTTTGCAGGTAAGGTAGGAATCGGTGTCTCCATTGCTTGATAAAAAGGTGAAAAAAGAAATGATAAAGTTTATTTGATTAACAATTATTGGAAATGGGACAGGGAGAAGTGGTAGGGTCAAACACAAACTCTATATCACACCAACACTTTATTATAAAGCTTTCGGGTCTACACCCTTCATCAGTATAAAATAATTCCACTTATCCAACATTTAAAAAGGAGACACAATTAAATCACATGCTTCAGCCAACCTATCACACTAAACAATATATTTGTGCACCCTACAAATGGAGAAATTTTTGCTCTAGAAACTTTAACAACTTGTAATGAGGCACAAGTAGTTTATTTGGCTACATGTACATCCTGTACATCATTCTATGTGGGTAAAACCACTAGAAAGCTAAGAGAGAGGATTGTAGAGCATAAATCTGATATAAGAAGAAAAATATCAACAAATGCATTAAGTAAGCACATTATGGACAAGGGTGAAAAGCATAGGTTTAAATTTAGGGTAGTAAGTACAGTAGAAATGGGCATAAGGAGAGGCAATATGAATAATATGTTAGAGTTAAAAGAGTTTGAGTGGATTATTAGGCTTCAGGCTGATGTAAATCCTGGTTTGAATAATGATGTTAGTTTAAAGCCTGTAAAACGAAAGGAGAAATTATAAGTTTGAATTTATATGTATATGTAGTTATTTGAATGAAATGTGGTTTTAAATGCACATTTTATATAGGATTTTGTATGTGTATGTATGTGCACACATTTATAACTGTTTATGGCATATTGAACATGGGTATATATTTATGAAATGCATATGTTATTTAAATTTTGATATTTTGTTATGGCGTTTTACTTATTTATTTATTTGGTGTTTTTCTTTAAGATTTGATTATTGTTTAGTGTGATAGGTTGGCTGAAGCATGTGATTTAATTGGCTGAAGCACGTGATTTAATTGTGTCTCCTTTTTAAATGTTGGATAAGTGGAATTATTTTATACTGATGAAGGGTGTAGACCCGAAAGCTTTATAATAAAGTGTTGGTGTGATATAGAGTTTGTGTTTGACATATTTTGAGCAGTAACACCAGTGTTAACTTTGTTTATAAGTGGTAGGGTAGCAGTTATATGAAGGAGTTGTATAAAGTAAGGAGGCTAGGTGAAGCAGGAAGTGAAGAAGGAGAATAATACAGGGAAATTCAGAGAAAGCTATGTTGGTAGGGAAAAGTGCTACATGTGTACATGAATTAATAATATGAGTTTATCCTTTGCAAGTTAGTTTTTTTTTTTGATGTTTAAAACGATGGTTGATTTATTTTTTTTGGAAATCTATTAATTTTCAGTGAAATGAAACAGTTTGCAAAATTTGTAAGTTGTATATAATGTATAGTATAATAGAAATTTAATACATTTGTTATACAACCTTCAAAACGAATCCAGTTATAATTATATATAAAATTTAATAACCTAAGATGATTCCGAATACTTAATTATATACTAGAGGTATCTATTATTATCATCACACTCAAGAATATAATTCAGGGTATGAATTATAAGTATTTCAAAAAGTTTACTTATCCTTATCGCAGTGGCTCCTTTTGATTTATCTAATAGTGATGGTAATTTATTACACTATAACTGATTAATGTTTCTTTTTCTGTAATAGCATTAGCGCTTGCTTCTCTTATTATATAGTAGCTGTTATGTTTTTCATTTCAGGAAAAAGAGTTATGTAAATTTCTTTCGGTTGTTTTGTAATTTATTTAAATAGCAATAGCCAAAATATAGTAGAGGAGAGTTATTTACTATTTGACACAAGAGGGTTGAGAAATGTTAAGAGGGCATCACATGTTTAGATGTTTTAAATTTATCAGATATAAATATTTGAGAGAATGACTGGAAAATGGACCATAACTCTTTTAATAATTTGTAGTCATGAAAATGCTATGTCAGTATCTTCTAATTTATTACACCTCCAGTGTGATCTAGTTTTGTGACTTACTTATTCCCTTGCTGTCAGAGTTATATAAGGCATGATTTTAGAAGTCCCTTGTGTAAATACTCCTAAATAAAGATAACACATTGCTGAATACTAATATTGTATTCTTGCTTATATGAAAAACATTTGGCTAATTGGTTTGATGTGGAAAATTCCAAAAAGATTTAATTATAATAGCTTTATTTGTCAGTGTTATTTTCTGTAGTTTCAGTAGAATTGATAAATATTTGCTGGTGCATATTTCATAGAGTTAAATAAAACTGGGTAATTATTTTTTGTCATGCTTAGCATTATAGATATGTAACACTTTATATAAGCAGTCAGCCTCCCAATTCCAATCAATGATTATGAATTATATTGCCTGTTGGTAGTAACACTCTTTAAGCAATAAAACTAATAAATATAAAATTATTGAAGTGTCATTTTGCCTTTTTTCAGTTAGTAGAACCTTATGTGAAACCTGGAGTGAAAATATTGGAATACAGTAAATATCCACATTGTTTACATTAGAATGTTTATAAATATTTTTCTTCAAAAGAACTGTTGGATTTTGAAATTGTTTTGGGATTTTGGATTGGGATGCAGTAGAATGCATAATTATTTTAAACCCAGTTTTGTTACCAGTAAGATTTAATAATTTGTATCTTATTCTACATGTTTTTATTCTTGCACATGGCTTTCTGTAAAGCTTTATATTTGTGGAGTGTTAATTATCCAGCTAGTGGATTGTAATTTTAATTTGAGGGTGGATTAGATATAACTATAACATTTTAATGTACATCTAAGTGAGTAATGGCTGAATTTACACTTGGTAATGCCAATAAAGTCTTATCAGCAAATAATATTTTAAGTTAATAAGAATCATCCTAAAACTTTTTTGGAGATTATTCTGTATAGAATTTGCCAGTTTGTGTCCAGAGGAAATATGAGGTGACAAATGACAGCCCTGCTTTGTACCTTTATCTATTTTAATGGTGTGTGATAACTATATTCCTAATTCTACACTATTTAGATTTACACAGTGTTATATAATCTTTTAATAAGTTCCTTGTATTGTACTATAGTTCTAAACTCTGTCTGATCTTCATCTATTAGAGACTGCTTTTATTAATTTTAATCTATTAAATAAAATTTAATATGAAAACTTTATAGTCAATATTTAGTAATGCTGGCTTTATAAATTTGCTGATAAATGTAACTTGAGGGCTATAACTCACACAACTGAAAGATGTTCAAAGTTTTCAGTCTTTCTTTATCAAGTTACATAAGTGGTTGATTCATAGGTTAGTACTAGGCTATATTGTCAAATTCCCCAATCTGTATGGTGTATCATTTACCTTTACCTCTTACACATAGTGATAACTGGCATGATACCATAGATGTTTATAAGGGCCCAAGCATAGTATGTATAATTAAGTAGCTTCCTCTGCCCATTAGTAAAGTAGGGACAGCCATGAGGTAAATTTCCTATTTCCTATTTGTAGGTTCAAGTCTTGCCTGAATACAGACAGGAATGAGTTTTGTTTTATGTAGATGGGGGAGTCTGTTGCAGAGTAGTGGTATCCTGTGCAGGATGTACTGCTTTTCAACCATTCTGTTGATGTTGTAAAGGAGGTTTAGATCGCTGAACAGAGTATTTCTAGTGCAGTTCATTTTTCTGATGTGCAGTAAGTCCTTTAGGGTTGGATCAGAGGATGCCTTGTATACCAGACACAGGCCACTTTTAAACAGTGTATAAGAGAGAGAAATATATAAATAAAGCTTTGAGATGTTCCATGTATGACAAGTTGTTTGCCACATTTATCTTTTCTAGGTTATGTCTGGCAATGTTCCAGCTGTTGCACATGACTGGACAAATATATGCAAAAGGGGGCATAATACTCTATGGTTGGTCTAACTAGAGGGGCACAATGACATTCCTGGCATTAAAAGCAATACCTTTATTAATAATCAGTGTAGTATAGAAGGACTTACCACAGTGGAGACACATTGGTCAAATGTTAGGTTGCTGTCTGCATAAGTTCATGAATAACTGGGTCATCTTTCTTATTCTCAATGTTATAGTTCCCTGGGAGAGACGACTTACCAAAGGATGCAGCAAAAGACTAGCCATTTTGCTTTAGTTTGTGATTTAGTAGTGTTAAGATCAGCACTTAGATTTTTTTGAGTTTCTTGTCAAAAATCTGTCTTCTCTTGTTTTGCCTTTTTTTCCCCTCAGAACTCATGTTAACATGATCAGAGGTCTAGGGGATGCCAGTGGTGAAAACCTAAATTTTGACAAAAATGCTCTTTGCATCTTAAGGAATGCATATGATATGCTTTGCATAATCTTCAGGTATATTGCTTCCTGTAGAAGGAGATATTGGTTCTCTTCTTCGTCTCCATTGCTAGACCATTACTAGACTATGATATATATATTTTTTTACAAGTGTACAGGCTTCATTCAGCTTAGAGGTCCAAAAATGCTTTATGCATAAAGTTTTTGAGTTAGACCTCACACAGTATGAGATGTAGCTTAGTGAATTGGGTTGATATCTTGTTTATGATAGACTTGGGAGAATAGGTTATGTTTATAGTTCTGAATGCTATTCCTGACCCTATTTAGGTGTTTATTATGCAGATGGAATGCATTTCCAACCCAGGGAACTCTCAAATATGTCAATGTGTTATTTATACACTTTAAAAAAAAAAAAAAAGATGGTCCTTATTTAATTAACTTATTTATTCATTTATTTTATCTTATCTTATCCCAAGATCCCAGGAAATATTTCGACATGCAATGAAATCTGCTTCTGTTGAGCTGGCAGTTGTTCCTGAATACAGTCGAGAACACTACGAGAAGTCTGCCATCGGTCCACTTTTCAGTATTAGAAATGAAGATGGTGTTCTGAAGACAAAGGTGGCACCACCAGTCCCTCAGAAACCACCAGTAAAGAATTCAGATGTGGCAGGAATCCAGAATACAGAACTTACAGGATCTTTAGCTATGTATCAGGGAAGTACCTCTCCAGCAAAAAGTAGCAGCCCAGTCACACTGGGATGGACGTCTCCCTCTTC
The DNA here is from genome assembly GCF_019279795.1 of Protopterus annectens. NCBI lineage: Eukaryota > Metazoa > Chordata > Ceratodontiformes > Protopteridae > Protopterus > Protopterus annectens. The sequence goes on from NC_056738.1 coordinate 506,945,234, forward strand.
CACTTCTCCTCTGGGTGGATTTGGCAACAGGAAAAATGGGAAAAAAGTCCGGATTGACTTGAAGAAAGGTAATAGATGAGTTGCAGAAAATGACCTATCTTGTATGAAAATCCGGTTTCTATTTTTGCATTTCTTGTTAAATTGTATTTGTATTTCTCCAATGGCTTTTCAAAGGAATGCAAAAAAACTTTTCCAAGTTAATACTAATTGTACTGGCACCAGTGCTTTTCCTGAGAAAATCATGGAGTATAGATTTCTGTTTTTATTGTCATCAGATGACAAAAAGCCCTGCTATAAAACATAGTTGGCCTTATGTACTATTTAAATTGCATTCTCCTTTTTATCCTGTACCTTCTGTATGCTTATTAACTTCATTGTATGCAGACTGTTGTTTTATGTCTTGTTACATAGTATATGATTTAACAAAGGGAACTCTCCATGATGGGTCCAGAGGTTTGGTTCAGCATTTCTATCAGCCAGAGTTAAGGATTTAGTTTCAGAAGTTCCTGTGATAAGAGAAGAGCATTTCCTTATGATGACGTGCTATATTGCCACATATTGACTGTATACTTACCTTGTCCTTCATCTCCCCCAGTTTTTATATGCAAGTTGCACAGCTCAGATCTGTCTTTGCTGCTGTTGGTAGAATTCTTTCTTCACATACCTTTTTGTTTTGTGTTCGTGGTGATTTTTTTCAAAGTCTTCTGCATTCTCTATCATTTGGCAGATGATGGCTGCTTGCAGGCCTCTGGGATGGTCCATCTCTTTGGCTGAGAGGAGAAGAAAGTTTTTTCACTGGTAACATCATTTGAAACACTCTCTTGGGCCTAGCCTATTTTAGTGGTAATTTTACATTCTTGCTAGCTTTCTGTTTCTTACAGAGACTTGGATTGTCTCTAAACATCAAAGACTAGATTTCATTTTGCTGTAACATTTTGCACAGCTCCCAGTTTGGTGTAGTGTAGCCTAAACTTGTGGTGTTACCTACGTTCCTTTGAAAGCCTCAGCTTTGAGTTAGTTGAATTTGATATTTGGATCAAATCCTTGAGTCACTTGATAATGGATCAGAGGTACTTCATGCTGAGGCTTCTTCTCCAGGGACTTCCCTGAGGCCAAGCAAAGTCTGTTGGTTCTTGTTGAGGAGAGGCCCACGGATGAGTCAGCACCAGGGTCCATAGCTCAGGTGTGAAATATTGGATGCTTGCTTGATTCTTAAAGGCACTGTCACTATTTTTCTTGTAGACACCAATAAGCTCGATGCCCAGTGTAAGCCTGTGACCACTTAGAATGATTTATTATCTAAGCACTCTGTGCCAACTCCTTTGTGGTTTGATTGGCTTCTGGTGACTACTAAGATCACATTCTGCTTTTCTTTGCCACCTGTCACTTAGTATAGAACATGGACTTATGTGGCAAAAAAGCTGTTCTTCTTAGCCATGTTGAGGACTATGGCTGTTAGTGTGCATTGCATCTTTCTCGATTTCAGTAATTATTGGTTTGTCAGTTTTGGATATATCTTGTAGTTTGAACTCAAAGAATACTTCATCCAGACCTTGTCTACTGCTAATCAGGTGGGTTTCTAGGCAGCCCTCTGTTTCTTGATTTAAATAGATACCTTGACTAGGACAGCATGCCCTGGCTTATGTCTACACAGGAGTGACATGTGGCTGAGGCTGTCTTTCTTTGACTAGCGTATATGCAATCTTCCGAAAGCTGTCTTCAGTGAGGGAATGCTTTATAGTGGGGACTGTTGGGCTGTGGTTGGTGGCTTCTTTAAAAGAAAATGTCCTCCTAACTGAGGTGACTATTTCTTTCCTTCTAATCTCCTGTCCTCCCAGGTAAAAACTGTTCCATCTCAGTAGGTACAAGGCCAAGTATTAATTCCTAGGCCTTTGCGCTGTGCTGACTGGGGGGAATTGATTCCACTCTGTTTGCTAAAGCCTAGCTGCCAGTATGAAATGACTTGATGGATGGTGCTGTTCTTATTCACCACAGTAAGGTAGCCATTCTTTGGAATCAGCAGAATTTGTATTAGACCTTCTTGATTATCCTTTCTTCTGTCACCCATTTTCCTTTCCTCCTTTTTTCCCCTGTATTGGATTTGATACAGTAATTTTGTTCAAGAAGTCCCAGACTTAAATGCTGTTGGGGTGCTGGAGGCTGTCATATTTCCATATGGAGGGTGTTGGCTCTTCTACTTGTCTGATGGGGGCAGGTGGTTTGTCTGGTTCTTGGTTATAGCATGCCTATTTCTCATCAGGTGTATTTGGGTCATGTTCCTTCCCACTATTAAGGGAACATGAAGCATGATTTCTTCCTTCCTGGTATTGTTTTGCATAATTTTTCAAGGTTCTTCATTGTGTTTATCACTGGTTTGCTGTAGATTGATATCTCTGCAAAGGGAAGAAAGCTTACATTTTTAAGTTATTCAGTCTCAAGATCATTTTTAGGATCTGAGTGTGTTAGCCAAAGCCTAGGAGGAGTTGAACCTTTGTTATTCATAGCAAGTGGTGAGTAGACCTGTTAGGGATTTCTGGAGTTCTTGTCACGATGGCAATATGTTCTTCCCAGCTGCAGTCCCATTTATGTCTGCCACATTTTTTTTTCACAAGGGCTGTTTCTGTTTTTGCTCAGTGGCTGACTTTTTAGGCATTGGGTTCTTGCTTTCCTTGTTTGGTTGCCTTTCACTTGGAAATCCCAGACCGTCTGAGAGCCATCCTAAGTAGTAGCCCAGACATGACATCAAAGTTAATTGCTTCCTTGTAGCATAAGTGCTGCTACATTCTTGCAAAGTCAGTGTCATTTCCTCCACTACATGCTTCAAATAGGTGCTGGTCTGAGATGTATGGAATTCCCCACTAAACCATGCCAGGGCCTTCCTTTTTGTGTCCTTCCAACTCTGTCGATAGATTTTGTGGGCAAGTAGTTTGAAGTATTTAAAGTATTAAATATTTTTTTGTTCCCTTTCATTCCAAATCAGAAGCTCCTCATCGTGTCATAGGACTCTCTCTCTCATGTTTTGGATCAGAGTGGCTGTACTTTGTTGGTGTTCTGCTTGTATACGGTAGATTCGGTGGTTCTGTTATTTTGCCTTGACACCTAGTTCATAGCGTGATAACATTCCTGAAAAAGGAGTGCTTGCATTGTTTCACCCAGGAGGAGGATGTTTAACAGTGGATTCTTCTATGGTCACAGTCTTCTAAAGTTCGAGTAGCTGCATCCAATGCTTGCATGTTGGTATGTTTGGTCACCATGAGCTGGTCTGATGTCCTTCAAGGATGCATCTGCAGTCATAACAAATGGGTTGTCCTGCCTCAGGCAGCCCTTCGGTCGGCCGGATTCCAAAGTCTGGGTCTGGCCTCGGCTGATGTCGCACTTCACCCGACATCATAGCTGCTGGGGTATAAAGGCATCAGCCGACGCCATTTTCCTCAGTCTTTCTTGCCGCGCGGTGCCCGAAGCAGAAGCTGTTCGCAAGTGCCGGTCGGTCAGATCCAGAGATTTCAACGTACCGAAGACTTCTAAAAAGCTAAGTACCCCGTTGGGGACTCTTTCTTGCCTCAGCCGATGTCAGACAAAGTAAATAATTGTTTAACTTGTGGGAAACAAATACCTCATAAGGATTTCCACTCTTACTGCCTTCCTTGCTTAGGCCCAAACCACGACGTATCAGCTTGTTTAGCTTGTGCTTCCTTCAACCGACGGACTCTTAGACGTTGGTCGGAGTTTGCAGAAGAGTTTTTTGGCTCCACTTTTGCATATAAAATGCCGTCGGAGACTCCGACTACACATTTAGCTAAAAAACGCAAAGAAAAGGACCGACACTCGCGGCCCGCGGTTTCGGCTGAAACCACGGTTAGGCCTACCGCGAGTGTCCCAGTTTCGGCTGAAACCGAGACCTCGGTTCTCCCTTCGGCCGAAAGCATGCCTCCGATAACCGAGGCCACACAGGCCATGGCTGAGTCGGCTACAGAAATTCCTGCTGAAGTAGCAGGCACACAAGAGTTGTCTGACACTATTCCGTTGGACATCTCTACTCCTGCACGTGGGGCAGCTAGACCCCCTGCTTCTATGTCTATCAAGGCCTTTTCCAGGGCTAAAGCAGCCAAACTTTCCAAGGCCTTACCTTCAAAAGCTCCCTCTCACAGGCCTACCTCAAGTTCCCAGATTCTCAGCCTTGCTGAGGACCTTATTTCTCTGATCAGGGGGAACCCATCCTCACCCAGACAGGGCCTCACAACCCCCTTCTGAAAAGAGGCCTAGGACTGAATCCCCTGAACCTCTGTCCTCTGACTACTCCTCGGATGGTTCAGATGTATCGGACCATCAGGAAGGCCCGTACTCACCTTATGAGGATTCTGATGCAGAAGACTCCATTCCTTCTGCCTCACCTCCAGAAGAATTTTCTTTTGGGGAAACCCTACACTCAATGAGGGAACACTTCCAATGGCAGGGTCAGGATTTTTCTGATTCTAGGAAAAGGATAAGGACTTTTTTACACTTACCACAGCATAGGCCTTTAGCCATTCCACCTGTACTATCAGTTGTTGATGATGCATACAATGATGCCAGTACTGCCCCTGATTCTCTTCCCCCGGCCCCTGCTAAGCCTGATAGATACTACAGGGTCCCAGATTCTCACTACCACTTGTATAAGGCTCATGCTGCAGACCCAGAAACCATTTCTCAGGGCCCTAAAGGTGTTGCAGCTGCCTCTGCCAAAAACCCTCTACCATCTGAAAGAGAATCTAGAGCTTTAGAGAGATGGGGCAAAAAGGTTTATACATCTGCTACTCTTTCTGCCAGGGCTTTAAACTGTCGATTTCACATGATACAGTACCAGGAATTTTTGTTAGATCAGCTGAATAAAAAGCTGGCCTCTCCTGAACCTTTAGACCGTAAGTCCCTTCAGGATTTGGTACACAATTCTCAGCAGGTCAGTAATCATTTCTTAAAATGTGGCTATGATGCACTGCAGGCTTCATTTAGATCAGCTATGACTGGAGCAGTGATTCGAAGGCATGCCTGGTTAAAAGAACAATCCTTACCAGACCATGTTAAGTCTAAACTCCTGGATGCCCCTATGGAGAAACAAAGTTTGTTTGGCTTCCCTGCACAGGAGGTTCTAAAGAAAGTGGAAGAAAAAGCAAAATCTGTCCAAACAGTCAAGGATTTTTTGCAGGTCCAACCTCCGAGGTTTAGCAGAAATTGGCCTTCAAAGAATTGGTCCTTTCCAGACAGCTCCAGAGCACAGAGAGGCAGAAATAGACGCCCAAGAGGCAGAGGTCAATCTAGGGGTGCCTACAGGGGTCATCAGTGGCAACCTGCCAACCAAAGAATTGCCGCCACAGCTGCGACTGCAACCACTTCTACAGGACAGACACAATGACTTGGCTCTGATTCCGCCTACCAGGGAACAACTGGAAGCACCCTTGGGCGGAAAGCTAGCCTTATTCTCAAGAAATTGGCATTGTATTACAGGAGACAAATGGACTTTACAAACAATAGACAAGGGCTACAGGTTTCACTTCCACACTCTACCAAAAAAGAGAGGAATGCCAAACCTTCCACCAAGCCAGAAATCAGAGGCTCTAAAACAAATCATCAGTTTACTAAAGATGAGAGCAATAGAAAAAGTACCATCTATGGAACAAGGCCAAGGATTTTACTCCAGACTATTCCTTGTACCAAGAAAAGAAAATCAGTGGAGGCCTGTTCTCGATTTGTCCGCACTGAACACATACCTCATTGTTCCAAAATTCAAAATGCTGACCCTACAGCAACTTCTTCCCATGTTGGGCAAGGAGTCTTGGCTGGTGACTCTAGATCTCAAGGAGGCATACCTGCACGTCCCTATACAACCAGATTGCAGAAGACACCTCAGATTTCTTCCAGGATCAGAGCATTATCAATTCTCAGCATTGCCCTTTGGCTTATCTACTGCGCCCAGAGTATTCACGAAATGCCTGGCATCAGTAATTGCTCATTGCAGGCTTCAGGGAATTCAAATCTACCCATACCTGGACGACTGCCTAATACAAGTGGACAACAAGACAAAATTAATAAAGTATTTGGCCTATGTTATACAACTGCTGCAAGCCTTTGGGATACACAGTCAACATACAAAAGTCAAGACTAGTGCCATCTCAAAGGATAACATTTTTGGGTGCAGAACTGGACACAATAACTCAGATGGCTTTTCTCACAGAGGAAAAACAAAAGCAACTACCAGTCTATTTCATGGCATTAACAAGACAAACTCAGCTTACTGCAAGGAAAGTCCTGCAGGCCCTGGGTTACATGGCATCCTGCATAATGTTGATCCCACATGCCAGGCTGCATATGAGAAAGTTACAATGGTATCTAAGGAATGTATGGTCTCAGCACAGACACAGTCTAGAAGCCCAGATACCAATCATTCCATGTCTGAAAAAAGAATTCCTGTGGTGGGCTCAGGCCTGTCAGATAAACAGAGGATTGCCTTTCCACAAACCACATCCAAGGCAGACCATCACCACGGATGCCTCTGACCTAGGCTGGGGGGCACACATGGAAGACAAGTGTATCCAAGGCCTATGGTCACACGACCAGCTGAATCTACACATAAACCTAAAGGAGATGCTGGCAGTGAAACATGCAATCGAGACATTCAGACCATTCATCCAGCAAGGACACCTGCTGATAAGGACGGACAATACCACAGTCATGTGGTACATCAACAAACAGGGAGGCACACATTCATACCCTCTATGCCGGATGGCAGTGGACCTGTGGAACTTGGCCCTGAATCTCAACATCCAACTGCAGGCCAAATTTGTACCAGGAAAAGAGAATTCACTAGCAGACAGCTTAAGCAGGACTACCACGGATGCTCATGAATGGATGCTGCATCCAGATATTTTCAAAACCTTAACAAAGAAATGGGGAATGCCAGAGATAGACCTGTTTGCCTCCCCACACAACCACCAACTGAAGAAATTCTGCTCAAGAGTATACCACCCACTTGCCTGGAGGGTGGACTCCCTTTCTTTCAGCTGGAAGGACCTGACAGTATATGCCTTTCCACCTCTTCCTTTGATGTACAAAGTTCTACTGAAGATCAGAGAGGAACAGCCAAAGGTAATTCTGATAGCTCCAGACTGGCCAAGGCAACATTGGTACCCGCTACTGAGAAGCATGTCTCGGACGCATTCATGGCATTTACCTCTATGTCCTTTACTTCTAACGCAGAACAACTACAAGACCCTGCATCCAAACTTAAAAACACTGCAGCTAACTGCTTGGAAAATTGCATAAAACAAAACCAACTTGATTTATCTCAGAGGGTTAAGGACATTATCCTGGAGGCTCGCAGACCCTCCACAAGGAAAACATATTCAGCCAAATGGAAAAGATTCCTCATTTGGAGTGCAGAAAAGGAGAAAATGTCACACTAGCAAACCTAGCACACATCCTGGAATACTTAGCAGAATTGTACCACAATGGCCTGTCCTATTCTTCCATTAAGATACATGCATCAGCAATTTCAGCAGAGTACAACATGGATCCTCCTGCCTTCTCTCATCCTCTCCTCAGACAATTTTTGAGAGGGATCAAAAATGTAAAGCCTCCAAGGAAACCACCTTTGCCTGCATGGGATCTCAATTTTGTGCTAGAAAAATTAACACTTCCCCCTTTTGAACCAGCAGCAACAGCAGACTTACAGTTCTTATCTTGGAAAACTGCCTTCCTGCTAGCAATCACTTCAGCAAGAAGGGTATCTGAGTTACAGGCATTAATGGCAGTGCAGCCTTTCCTTATCTTCCATCAGGATAGAGTGTCTCTGAGAACCAATCCTACTTTTATGCCAAAGGTGGTATCCAGGGTATCCTTGAACCAAGCCATACATTTACCTACATTCTTCCCCAACCCACAGAACGGGGGGGGGGGACTACTACACACCTTGGATGTACACAGACAACTGTGCTACTATCTGGACAGAACCAAGGCCAGCAGAAAAACTGACCAGCTTCTGGTAGCATATGCAACAGGAGTGCAAGGAAAAGCAATTTCAAAACAGACAATCTCAAAATGGATAGGAAATTGCATTCGATTCTGCTACTCATTTCATGGAAAGACAACTCCTGAAAATATCAGGTCTCACTCCACAAGAGCTACAGCCACCACTACAGCTTTCCTCCGAAGAGTGGCTACCAAAGACATTTTAGAAGCTGCTACTTGGAGCTCCGTGCATACATTTGCCAAGCATTATAATCTTCCTTTATACTCCAGATCCCAAGCAGGTTTTGCAACTGCTGTTTTACAAGGGATCTTAACTACACCATCATTATCTTAGTGCCTCCTCCCCCAATTTGGCTACGGTATTCTACCCATTTGTTATGACTGCAGATGCATCCTTGAAGGACATAATACAGTTTTGTACCTACCGTAAATGTAGATGTCCGATAGGTATGCATCTGCAGTCAGGATTACCCACCCTCCTTCCCCTCTGTGGTATTCCTAGGGTACTTACCCCTCTTTTAGTTAGCTGGGGGAATCTATTATGGTGTATTTGTTTGTATGTATATATGTATATATATATTTTGCTTTCTACTGTTTGGAATTATCTGCATTTATCCAAATTTAGCCTTCCTAGAGGGCACCTGGCATCTGGGGCAAGAAACACTGAGGAAAATGGCATCGGCTGATGCCTTTATACCCCAGCAGCTATGACGTCGGGTGAAGTGCGACATCAGCCGAGGCCAGACCCAGACTTTGGAATCCGGCCGACCGAAGGGCTGCCTGAGGCAGGACAACCCATTTGTTATGACTGCAATCGGACATCTACATTTATGGTAGGTACAAAACTGTACTTTTTGATTCCTCTGCAGCATTTTTTTACATAGTGCACACGAGCTGATGCAGGTCATTCTGGATGCTGATTTCTTGAATGATGCCCTGTTTGATTTCACATTCTGGATGCTGATTTCTTGAATGATGCCCTGTTTGATTTCACATTCTGGATGCTGATTTCTTGAATGATGCCCTGTTTGATTTCACTTTCCATGATACAGGAATTAACCATCATGATGCATTTTTGTGATGCACACTTTCTCTTCTGGGAGTACCTTGGCATATTACTTATATTTTCTGTACTGGCTGTTGTAATGTAATGAATTACATTATGTTCCCATTATTATTTTTTATTTTTGTTAATTTAATATTTCAATAGTATGCAAGGGCAACTTCAATTAGCATTTGTTATGCTCTTTTTCTCCTCTGGAACAGAAGTAAGGGTATCAGTAAAAGATGAATGCTTTGAATGTTTTCTTTTCACCTCAGACCTAATACTATATTGAACCAATTACTCCTTCGGGGAACCACTGGTTTTGTTAACTGTGCAAGCACATGTATTACCTAGGTGATTATTAAAGGATAAAACTAGCTACTCGTTTTATGTAGGGAAAGCAACCAAGAAATCTCAAAAGTTGGGTGTACAGATATGTACAGGCTGTCAAAAAGAAATGTGAGAAGAATGGCTTGTGCAAACACTGTGCAAGATGTATGAACTGTAAAGAGTTTTTTTTTTCTTTTGCGCTTCATTGTGCAGAAACTAGTTATTTCAAACAAGATGTCATCAACTTGCTTGAAATAAAGGAATTGCGTTTGTGGCTCAGGACTGGGGCACATGTAAGTCCTGGATAAAATGACAGTTATATTGTGTATTTTAAAGACTAAATATGCTCAGTTGTAAACCTTGTACGTGTTATCATAGGACTGTAAGCCAGGCTATAAATAGGCATGCCTTTAACAGGTGTTCTCTCTGATGGGGTCTTGCCAAGAAAGACAAAAGAGCTAAATTAGTCATGGTTCCAATGCTTCTGTGAATGAGTGTTTGGCCTTTAAATTTTGGTTTCCTTTAACACAAACATTACAAGACTGGCATGTTTTTTGGTTTGACTAATGTTATGTTGGCTCTGTGATGAGATAAAAATAAAAAAAATGTTGCATATATACATAAATGGACATTATCTGGCCAGACTGTCCTATAGGACTTTGTCGTCTTAGCTATTTTCTTTTGTGGTCATCTGGATTCTTCCATTTGGTGATATTACTTTGGAATTCATCCTAAATAACACCACCATAAGGATTTGTATCTTATCAGTTGATCTGTGAAGACACTCCTTGGTGGATCACTAGCACCTTGCAAATCATCGTCCTAAGTAGGCAATCCCTTTTGGAAACCATAACTGTTGGAGTTTCCTGAAACTTTGGCAAGGATATGCTAGTGTGACACTGCTTGACAGTAGAATGCTATATTTTTATTGTTTCTGTTGATTTGATTGAAGGTGCTGTCGGTTTGCTAGGATATGAACTGACAGATGCATTGGATGGGTGCATATTTCTAGTCAGTGGCTGGTGTCACAGCGTGAATTGTATTGAGCACTTTATCCATCCACAAGTACAAAAACAGGCTGAATTTTGATTGATGCAGAGGATGACTTCAATTGTAGGACCCATCATGGAAGATTCTCTTATACTTCAGCTGATAATGGCAAAGTGTATTTGTTGATTATCTGCATTGTGTAATCTGATTTTGAGGGTCTGCTGCAATTGTAGCTGTTTGGATTACTCTTCTTATACACCTAGCTCAGCACATTTCTAAAATGTCTCTAGCTGCTGTCCTTGTGGGTGTTTTGCAGCTCTTGTATGCTTACATTTTTATGTATCTTATAAGATTATAAGGATTTGCTCATGCCTGCCTTCAGATCTTTTCTACTGTCCATGCCATTTTGATCCTGGGATATCAAATGATACTGGTAAGTTTGTATTTGAAGCCAAAGTTGCATAACACTTCTAAGTGATCCTGTGGTCATTGAAATACAATACAGCACTCCCATCACCACAAGTTGCACCGTCTGGAGACCTTTCACAATTGCCATCATTTCAGATCTGCTGCCTACAGAAGTAGGTCGAAGAATAATTGGCTTTAGATTATTGTAAGGAAGGTGCCAGCTGTAGAAAGTAGCTAGTGCAAGAGACAGCAGCATGGTCTATCTTATGATCCTATCTAGATTTAGACAGGTGGAAGAAAGTAAGAGACAGTGAAGCCATCATCATCCAAAATCTCCCCTCAGAAAGTGTTAGCCTTTTGATGGCCTGTCATTCATTTCACACACTGCCTTTAGGTAATAAGGAACTGAAGATGCACCTGATTTACTGTATTGATTTACAGATTTAATAAGTTAGCCAGGATAATGCTATAACCCAGCCAAGAACTGGATTTGTGTTGCACTGCAAGGTTCGAATAAAGTGATTGAAAGAATGAGGCATTAGTCATTGCTTACAGTTAAGTCAGCATTTGGCATTCTTGAGAACATTTCCTTATTTTCAGTATTAGATGCAGAATGGAGTTTCCCAGTACATACATTTTCACCCTTTAATATGCCATTAGGAAAGTATAGATGCCTTAAACTTATATTCAGTGCTTTATCATCTCCGTAAATGTGAAAAGGGGTATTTCACAGGCAGCTGAATGTTCAAAAGGTGTTGTAAACATCAGTTATCACTTATCACTGTGGGGTTAGATACAACAGGAGCATGACAAGCAATTGTTATAGCTGCAAAGTAAATTGCTAATTTGAAGTTAAGACCAAATGAGTGACGGGTATAATGCATAGATAGTATTTTATCATCGAGGAGTGAAGCCTGATGCACTGAAGGTCAAAGCAATGGTGCAGTGGTTGGTCTCAGAGGTTTCCAGGAATGATGTAGTACATTGCAAAAATTTTACCTAACATGTATGAGATAACCAAGACAATTATGAGAACAAGCTATAGAATATGAATTGAACTTTGAACAGCAAATAGTTTTGGAAATGCTCAGGAAATGAATTACAGACACTTTTAGCCTTAAATACTATGATCTGAATAAGCCAGTTATGTTGCAAGTTAATACAATTCAGAACTGCATAGGTGCTATAATTCTGCAAGACAGCAAAGCAGTTGCCTATGTGGCAAGAGTATTTACTGATACATAAAAGAGAAAGTTGTTGGGTAAAGGAACTGTTAAATGTATAGATGTGAGAAATTCTATGAAGCTCAGGTAGAAACAAACTACAATTCCTTGTAAATCATATTCAGTAAGTACTATAAAATGCAATTCCAAGATGGTAGGGAATGTTACTTAAGCATCATAAATATGATGTGAAGTTGAGTTATAGACCAGGCAAGGAACTACACATTACAGATAATGTTGACTAGAGAATATTTTCCAGAGATACGTTAATAATTCTTTGAGAGTATCGTAGTCACTATTGACTGAAAAAAAAAAATTCATATGTGTACTAATGTTGGTTTACAAATGCAGTTGCTGAAAGCATTACAATAAAATGTTGACTTGAGTAAAAAAAAAATCAGCAGCAAGGAAAACTTGCCTTGTGTTTCTGTCTGCAGGATTTACTGTTTGGAGCTTACAGTAGTAGATCCCAATCCAATGAGAAGACAGATATTTCAGAGGTTATGTTGATCACATTTAAGATTATAAATACAAAGAAAGAGGAACAGGGATAATGTATTGGCCAGGCATGTTGACTTCAACAAATAATGCAGAGGTCTGTCATATGTTCTCATGCAGTAGCAGCAATCTAAAGAAATAGGCATATCATTCTAGAGCAAAGTTGACTTGGATTTGTTTCAGCTAATGAAATTTATTTTACTTGTGACTGTTCTAAATTTCTTGAAATAATTATAATGACAGACACAAGTGTCATTAGTGTATTAACGTCTACGTTCTAAAGGCAGGGGGTACCTGATGTCATATCTGACAGCGTTCTATACTGCAAAAGTCAGGAATTCAGAAGATGAGTATGAAAGGAGAGTGTTTACTCAAACACTGAAAAATCCCATTAGAAAGAGCTGTTGGAAATCTATAATGACTGTCTTCCTGCAGTTCTGGAATATAAGAATACTCTATTGCCGGGACTGAATCTCTCCCCACCTCAATTAGCTCAATTTAAGTAGAGGATCCATTGAGGTTATATCATATCTTTAGTGTATCTGCATATTTGCTCTGTATTTGGACATTACACAGGCCATTTCTGTTTAAGCTCAGATAAGGAGGCTGTTTTCCTTTCCCAGTATTCCCATGTGAAAGGAGTGCTGAGGATCTTGATTTTTCTCTAGAAGAAAGAAGACTAATGAAATTCCCTTCCCTGGAGATACTATCGTGATGGCTGCTCTTTTGGGACACATTTAGTCCACTCCTCCTGCTTTTAAGAAAATGGATTCTCAAAAATAATGAGCTCCCTTTTAGGGAGAGTTCTTTGCAAGTTAGAAAAGCTTTATGGGAATGAGTTCATATTTAAAACCATAACAAGCAGGCCACCTTCAACTTTAACAGGTCTCGTATATGTCTTATTAGACCTGTTGTGGAATATAGTTCTTCATTATGTGTATATTCAAAATGTGAGTTAAAGTTCTTAGAAAATGAACATATGAGGTGGCATTTTGGCTTTTCTGTTTAATTATTTTGTGTGTATGCAATATTGAATATACACATATAAGGGGCAGACTTTGTCTCAGGAATAAGGCACTACCTAATACGTTGAGGATTTCCATCGTGCTTGAACTGTGTATAGAGGTGTGATCTCTCCAGAACCATATTATTTGTCATTTCCCATTTGTAAAGACTAGAAGAAGGAATAGATTCTTGAATTTAGCTATTGCAAGAAAAAAGTTGGAAGGGCTTATTGATTCTGGTGTCATACAGTCTCTAGTAAAGACACTTACGATGGCTCCCTTTGTAGGCTTTCACATAGTGCCTTGCAATTTCCATCATGCTGATGCTGTGGCAGTAGGTGCACAAACGTGTCTACATTATATGGAGCAGCTCTGTTGTGATGAACTGTTTTCCAGGCTTTTCATTATCTGATTGAAGACTTCCAAAAGAGGAATCAGTCCGTGGTCATGTGAAGAGTTTTTGAAGCTGCATACTGCCTCTTCAATGTCCACTTGGTTTGTAACATTTGAAAGAGTGAATTCTGTTTCTTGTGCTGTATATGCCAAAGCATATGCCTTCACATTCTGTTAATTTTAATTTTTCCTATACGGTCATTGTAACAGTAGGTCAGAATAATTTCTTTTAACATTGATTATCCCACGTGTCCCATAAGACAGTTTTAAGAATATCAGTAATACATTCTGAAGATATCTCAGGTGTTTGCTCATGTCTCCTTCAGATCCATTAGTTTTGTTTTAGCAGTAAGATAAAAATAAACCCTGCTAGCATTCACTCTGTTTTTACAAAAGTGGAAAACTACTGAAAAATAACAAAATGGAAGGTCTAGGACATACAAATCACTTCATTAACTGAAAGATTAGCACTTTCGTGTGTATAATCAAATCAGACTTCATCAGATAACTTTCAGTAATAAAATCAATTTAAATACCCTTGGTTCCTAATTCAAAATTCCCTCCAAAACTTTTCCAATTAAAATTTAAATATATATATATATATATATATATATATATCAATAAGATAAAAAACATTAAGTTAAAAAGCATTTTTTCTTCCAAGTAATAACAGCCACTCTTGCAACATTCCCCCATACAAGATCATGTAAAAATGTATGTAAAAAAATGTGTGTGTGTGTGTGTATATATATATATATATATATATATATATATATATATATGTTTTATATATATGTATATGCATACTTAAGACATAATATTAAATATATAGTCACAAATGTTAAGTTTGTAAAAACATCTCTAATCATCATTCTAAAGCTTTTAATCTTAAACGACAGTAAATAGAACTTACGTCATTCAAGCCTGGCCAGGAGCAGGTGTCCAGTTTGTTGCCAAATCATTTCCTTATTCTCCAAATATAAACCCATTGGGCCACCCCTAGGGTTATTCTTAATGCTGTCAATGACCATGTATTGAAATGAATGTTCAGGATATTCTAAAATATGTTTTGCCAGGGCATTTCATTCCTTGCTTGTTTTGATACTGTATTCATGCTCATATAATCGATCACAGAACCTCCTTTCCATTTTGCCCACATAAAAACATTCACAATTTTTACATGTTGCCAAATAATGTTCTTAGAGTCACAGTTATTTTATAGGTTCATAGATTAGTACTAGGCTAAGTGCCCTTGTGGGCCATTTTAAGCCTAGCCAATTGCTCCGTGTGAGAATCAAACCCTGCACCTTGTGTCTGTAAGATAAACACCTTAACCATTATGCCAACTTCCTATCCCTTGTTAATGTAAAACTTCTGCCCCCTTATTAAAAATGAATCCCCCGTTCTTGCTTTTACACAATATGGGCAGTGTCCACATTTAAGCATGGATTCAATACCATTAATTCTATTCATGTTGACATCCATACCCTCTAATATGCTCTTAAAGCTCAGGCTCTTCCAATGTACTATCTTTGGTGTTAGGGGATATTATCTTTTATGAGTTTCTCACCCATAAGTATTTTCCAATTCTTATTTTGCACCCATCTGATGTATTCATAATCTGCACTATATGTTGTGACCAGGGCCAGTGTAAATTGAGTAGGCACATCTTCCACCTCGTGTATTCTCATGCCATTCCCATTTATAACCCTTTATGCATGACCCATCTATGCTGCTAATATAGGGCTAAAGTATCCCAAATTGCTTTTATTACTAACCTCATTAATCAATTCATTAATAAGGTTGTCCGGGTAGCCCCTACTAACAAACATGGTGTTCAATAACTCACATTCTTTCCAAAAGTCATCATCCTGTGAAACCATTCTGGCTGCTCTCACCAGTTGCCCCTTAACCACTGATTTCTTTTGGTGGTAATGGTGAGAACTGGTAAAATGCAGAAAATAATTTGAATGTTGGTTTCTGATGAATTAATGAAATACATCTGTTGTTCTCAATATCCTTTTTCAACAAAACATCCAAGTAAGCTAGTTGAGTTTCACTATATTCGACAGTGAAATTCAAAAAATGAGTTGTGTTATTAATGTATTCCACAAATATTAGTAACTGTTCTAAACTATCCATCCAAACTATACAAATGTCATTCAGGTAATGTTTATAGAGTCTAATTTTAGACTCAAATGTGGTATTCAACACAAACTGATGTTCTCAATGTGCCATGATGATGATGGCAAAAATACTGTCACAGGGTGAGCCCATCACCACTCCACTGGTCTGTACATATTTGCCGTCAAAGTAAATAAAGTTATTAGTATATCAAACAAAGTTTCATATAAATATAACTTAGCATGTGGTACACCCTTATTCAATAAGAATTCAACAAGCCACTGTATCCCTGTATCATGGGGAATTAGTGTATAAATCTTTTACATCAATGGTTAATAATAAGTCCCCTTCATGCTATTCTAATTACTTAATAGTATTCAGAAATTCCCATAAGTCTTTACAAATTTGTTTCTCATCATGTAAAAATTTCTTTAATTCTATATCTAAAAACTTGGCAGTCGCTGATGTTAAACTATTCCTCCCATACACTATTGGTCTGAAAGGGGGATTTGAGGTGTTTTTATGCAATTTGGGTAGCCCAAACATGGTGGGTATTTTGGGTGAAAGCATGTTAAAATTATATTCCTCCACTGTTAGGCTTCCTTTAATCAATAAATCATTCAATAACATGTTTATTTTATGTTTTGCCACATTCAGCTCATTCAGAGAAATCTCTCTATATGTATCAGATTCTAATTTCTCAAAGATCTTATGGTTATAGTCACAAGTATCCATTATGACTAACCCCCACCTTTGTCCAGTTTCATTATATGGATGCTCTGATTTTTAAAAAATTCTATAAGTTGTTTCTCATCTCTAGATAGTTTTAGTGGATTTATACTGATACCATACTGTTTCCCATTAAATAAATGTGCACGCCTTAAATCTAAATCACACATTTTTTTCAGAAAGTAATAAAACAGGATGTAGTGGCGGGTTATAAGTACTACAGACTTTATATGCACTTGTTGGTATATTCTCATTCTGATACATTACATCTATTAAGACATTAAATATTTGTGCTTTACATTTATGAACAAAGGTTAAACCTTTCACTAATACATCTGCCAATTTGGTAGTAACCATAGTAATAGAAATATGATATATTTTAAAGTTTTTCTGTGCGTTACATACCTCAGTAGGTAATAATGTCTGTCCATTCATAAATTGTATCAAAGCAGTGTTTTGAGAGTCACAAACGGCTCCTTCTGTTAGTTCCATTGTTTGCCATTCTGTCATTGGAATCTCTTCACTGGGGGTTGCGGCCACCTGTTCACATTCCACTGATTCTCCTGTTGATGCTGAAAATCTTGTTGTTCTGCAAGGAATTCCTGTTGGCGAGACTGAAAATTTTGGTTTTGATTCTGTTTTTGTTTAATATGCTCAGATCTTCTGAGCAGGGGATAATTCTCGCTATAGTTGCTTTCGTTGTTCCCCTCTTCCTGATCTTGGCAGAAGTGACGTGAACCAACATGCTCAGAATACTCCAAGTTGCGTGGCTGATAAGATGAAACTTGTCTTCTGACCCTTCTATTACCCCACACCTGAGAATTACGTGGAGCCGGATAAGCCTTACCCGTACTGTAGTCCTCCCTGTCACAAATTCATTTCTGCTTTTTAGTAGCCAGCATTTTAAGATGCTATTCAGTACTGTGAAATACACGCAGATGTTCCACTTTAATAGCCTCATACCCATTGTCAGTCATGAGCTCATAATCCAGTTTGTTCAAATCCTGCAAAAGGCTATCCATAACTTGTGTATTATGTTCAATTAAGATTAATAAAAACTCACATCCTGTGTTGTTAAAAAAGTCAATGAGCTCCTTAAGTAATGAGTTTAACTCCAGTTCAGTCGGGTATTTTCAGAATCTCAACCCCTTCAGTATTTCTTTTCTCCTGAGACATTCCTCTAGATAATCATTCTCCAACTGCAATTTTTTTTTTTATATTTGAGCATTTTATAGTCCAAGACATCCAATTTTTCATATAGTCCGTTCTGACTATTGTGTTCTGTAGCCCGAATCTCTATGTCTTGTCACTCACTAAAATTTGGGATATTGCAATTATATACGTATTCATTCTGTGGCTGATTTACCATTCGTGATATACCCAGTTTGGCTCCTTGCCAAACAAAATTTCCCCTCCTTCCTTGAGATGTCCTTTCTACCTCTGGGGAAGTATTAGGTTCAATAGGAGGATGGTGCACAGAAACACACCACTCACCTCTGAGCATGTCCCTTCGGGCCAATACCACCTTCTTGTTGACTACAGCTGTCAAGGAATCCACTTTCCCGGATAAGTTAATAATAAGTTCCAGTAGCTGTGTTAATGATACATTGTCCATACTGTTATATACACCATTTGTATCAAACAAGGGTTGCGAATCGGTGTCCAAACCTTCCGCCATAACATACAAACTGTGCAAGCAAAAAACAATGAAACACTACTGAAAAACAACAATACGGAAGATCAAGGACATACAGATCACTTTATTTACCAAAAGATTAGCGCTTTTGTCTGTATAACCAAATCAGACTTCATCAGATAACTTTCAGTAGTAAAATCAGTTTAAATACCCTTAGTTCCTAATTCAAAATTCCCCTACAAAACTTTTCCAGTTACAATTTAGAGACATTTAACATATATTATATATGGTTTCACTTCATAATCTCGAATTACTGAAATCTTGAAATTCAGTAACCCGAGAGTATGAAGCTGAAAACCAGAATGCTGAAAGTGCATAAGAGCGAATTTGAATATCTCAATTATGTATTTCCGGTACGTCTCGTGTAGTGTTAGGATGCCTGAAATCGCACGTGAGTGTTTGTACGCTGTGTGTGTGGGTAAGGGTAGGGAAGTGTAAGGGTGAGTGTGAGTGTTGGATTTGTTGGTGTTTGTGTATGTGTGATGTGTGTTTGTGTGCAAGCGAGTGGAGGATTGTGTGGTGTGTGGTTTGTTTTTGTTTGTTATGTGCGACCTCGGAGTTGGTGTATATAAGTAGGGGGGTGTGGGGGGTGGAGCAGTGTAGGGTTGTGTGGTTGGTGTGCTGTGGGTGGAATGGTGTGTATGTTAAGTGGTGTATGGGGTATGTATGTTCGTGATTGTGTGATTCGGGATTGTGAGTTTCGTTTTTGTGAATGGCTCGACTTTATAGTCTTGGGTTACTGAATTTTGAGATTTCAGTAATTCGAGATTATGAAGTGAAACCATTTTATATATATATATATATATATATAAGATAAAAAACATTGTTAAAAAACATTTTTTCTTCCAAGTAATAACAGCCACTCTTGCAACATCCCCCATACAAGATCATGTAATATGTATGTACAAAATATGTGAAAAAAAAAAATATATATATATGTATATACATAAGACATACTATTACTAATAATAATAATAAATATATAGTCAAAATGTTAAGTTTGTAAAACATTTCTAATCATCATTCTAAAGCTTTTAATCTTAAAAGACAGTAAATAGAACTAGGGGTGGCCCAATAGGTTTATATTTGGAGAAGAAGGAATTGATTTGGCAATTGAAATTGGATGCCTGCTCCTGGCCAGGCTTGAATTACATTAGTTCTATTTACTATCTTTTAAGATTAAAAGCTTTAGAATGATGATTAGAGAGGTTTTTACAAATGTAACAGTTTTGACTATATATTTATTATTATTATGTCTTAAGTATGTATATACATATATATATATATAACACACACACACACACACACACATATATATATATATATATATATATATATATATATATATATATATATATATATATATATATATTGCATGCATTTTTACATGATCTTGTATGGGAGATGTTGCAAGAGTGGCTGTTATTACTTGGAAAAAAAAATGTTTTTTAACTTAATGACTTCCTGCTCTTGGCACAGCACAGACAGAATTGGTATTTTAGGCAAGGTTTCTCCTTTGGTTGCTGGCACACTGCTAAATATGTGCTGATTGGTTATTTCAGCTTGCAGTTGCAAGCTGAGGTTAACCAATCAGCTTCAAGAAAGGAGGGCTCATGGCAGCAACACATCCAAACACCAGACAAAGCCATTTAATTCATTAAAAAAAAAAAAAAAAAACAGTGAAGAAGACATGCATATTTATTATTTACTCTCGGGACCCACCAGGAAATTCCCATGGCCCACCAGTAGACTGTGTACAGCACTTTGAGAATTGCTGAATTAGGGGGTTATATAAAGGGCTAAAAGCAAGAATTAAGGTAGGAAGATTCCTTTCCAACAAGCTGTGCCTGAACAGAGGAACCCGGCAGGGGTACCCTCTTTCCTCTGTTGTTTGCTTTATATTTTAGAGCCCTTGGCAAAGAAAATAAGGGACTCACAAATTCAGTAATACAACTGGTATGGTAATCAAGAAAAGTTAATTTTATTTCTACAGATGATTGTTATTTTGTAATTCATAAATCCATAAAAGGACATTTTGATGTTGTGGAATATTTCGAGGGAGTTTCAAGTCTTTTCAGCATATATAATTAGTGAAGGTTCATAGAAAGTTACTAGACTAACAGCCCTAGAGCCCTTACAAGCCTAGCTATATTTATCCTGGGTTGCCCCAATTGTCAGTGGTTAGGTAAATGAAGTTTGCAGAGGTAAGGGTCTATGGTAGTTAATACTGACTTCATCTGACAAGGAGGGACATGTGTGCCACTCCAGGAGTGAATTTGCAGTCACACCCATCCGTTGATCTAGGTTGTATTTAAAGAGGGTCAGGGGGCTCAGTTTCATGTGAAGTGGAAGCTTGTTCCAGAGAAGTAGCATGACCTTTTCATGTCAGAGGCGATATCCTTAACGAAGATGGATGTATCTCCTTTGATTCTTTCATGGTAAGTTTGTGGTCTGAACGTATGGAAGGCATTGTAACCCTGCATGCCAGGGGTGCTTTCTGCACCTTTGAACCAAGTCTCAATGCCTACATAGATGTCAGCATCTTCCAAAGTAAAGAGTGCTTCCATGGAGTGCAGTTTCTTATTTAGACTCCTAGCTTTACAAAGTAGTACCTTGAATTTATCTAGACAGGATTTTGTTATTTTGAGAGATTGGTTGTTTTGACACTGCCTAAAAATGCACAATAGGGGTGGCTAATGCCTTTGCCATTATCCAAAAGCTTAGAAGAGACAGGTGCAGACCATCTCTGGCAAAGCAGCATGACGTATCGACCATGTCTTCCCAGGCTGACGAGATTGTATCCCCTTGGACTGACACCAGAAACTAAGCCAGTTGTTAACCATTTTTTGTTTGTATTGTGGCATCATCCTTGGAGATGGTAGAATGCTGTTTAAGGCTAGGCTTATACCTGTCTGTGACACATAATCTGAGAGCTCAGTCATGTATCTTTCATATGGTCCAATGAGATATGTCTCAAGTCATTCACCCCCGTATGGATTATGACGTAGTCGTACTGGTACTTGTGCTTGAGTGACTTGACTGATCCTGGCACCTAACAGCCAGCAAACCGTAGCCCATTCCTTATCCAGCCTGGTGAGGGGAACATCTGTGTTTTTCACAATGGAGTCACCTATGACCAATACATTAGGTTTTCTGGAGTTACATCTTATAGGCTTATTTGTTGAGACACTGATGTGTGTGTTATTGTTTGTTGTGGTTGGTTTTCACATTGTTATGTCTGTAAGTGGTTTCCGTTTGGGAAGTCTCTGATCTTTTGGTAAGTTACTAGTGAGTACCTCTGCATGTGTGGGTTTGTGTGTCATGTCCTTATATTGTGTGGGAATTGTGTGTATGTGCTGACAATCTGTTTGGAAGTCTATTTGTCCTTATATGAGTGTCTTGCCTCCAATTTCATAATGCAACTACATCTCTCACGTATTTGTTTCTTTCAGGAGTAAGTGATGAAGCAATTGCTACATTGCCTCAGGATGCCCATGTCTATCACACTGGCCAAAGATGATGGGAAATTCCCATCCATGATAGCCGGCTGTTACTGTATGTTTTATGAGGGAAGGGAATAGGTTAATTTGGCAGGACTGTGCCTGTAGAGCTGAGACTACAAGAGGGACCTATATTTTGTGTAGGCTAAGGTTGATCAATAAGGCAACACTGCTCAGTGCACCACTGAGTTACTCCTAGAGTAGCAGAAAAGCTTAGAAGGGTTTCACTGGCAGCTATTTTAGGGGAAAAACTGAGCTTCTAGGCTTTCGTGCCTATACAGGACACTAACTGCTGCTGTGCGAAGAGCAGCACTGCTCAAACACGAGGCTTAAATATGAGCAAAGAGAAACAAGTTTTAAGCTACCTTTCAATCAGGAAAGCACATAATATGCCTTCCACCAGCAATCCAAAACTCAGGTTAGATCAGCATTCTTCTGCCACAGGGGTGCAGAAAAACATCTTCTTAATGTAGAATAACTGGTTTGGAGCCCAAGTGTAACAAGACCACACTAACTACAGCAGTCCTACAAATAACAGATACGATGAAATACAGTGCAATTAACTACTTAAGAAGCAGCAGCAGACAGCACATGTTTTTGAAACTGCTAAAGTACAGTCACAGTATATGAGAGAAGTGCAAAAAAAATACGTAGAGCCCTTTTGTGTGCTTCCCAGCTCAGATAGACAAGGTAAACACCTACTGCTACTGAAGGAATAATCCCAGTCCTCCTAATGTAAAAGCACAAACAAACTTAAAAGATATAAAAATGATACCACAAACAAACAAGCTTAAAGATATGGATACTGCAGTGTAATTTGAACAGCTTATAAAAATGTGATTATTCAATAAAAGTACTTTGCTTTGTATGAATGAGCCAAGAGCCACTCAATTGTACAGAATTTATAAAAGCACTAAAAACAAGATAAGCTGATTAATAAGCCCTCCAGCCAATAAAGTTACATGCAGAAATCTCAGGTGTTTCCCTAACCTAAACAGACAAGGCTATCTGACCTCTTGATGTAAAAACAAGTGCTTACTAGAGTGTAAAAGTACACTACTTAATCCAACGACTAGCTAAATAATGACTTCAGTGCAAGTAAGTTAGTAAAACAGACAATGAGAGGCAAAATGCACTTTTTCAATATAAGAGCAAGAAAGGTAAATAAATAATTCGGGATATCAGCAGGAGTGTAGAAAGGGAGGAGCTTATTAAGCTTAATTTGCAGTGGGGGTGGGCAACTTAAAATCATTAGGTTTAAAAATCAGATCAACGAAGGGGTTGGGTAGGTGGGAACTAGCAGGGAATTGCCAACAGTGATTTTGGTTTATGCAGGCTTGAAATCTTTTCAGGGAACAAGACAAAGTCCCAGAAATTCATTGTGTATTTAAGTATCACTCAAGAAACAATTTAAAAAAAAAAAAACAGTTGAAATGTGCAGCCTAGATAAGTGTCTATCTCTAACATAGAACAAAAACACTAGGCCCAAAGTAGATTTTTTTAAACAGATTTTGTTATGGCAGCTTAGGATATTTGGGAACAGACTAAAGATAATGCAAAAAAAATGAGAAACTGGAAGCATTTGATTATGCATAATAAGGTACACGCAGTGAAAATCTTTAATCTCTTTAGTTTTATGTACAGGTCTGGCATATTTTTATTAACCAAAGGCGACATTGTGGACAATAATAGAGTTGAAAAAAATTATTTGGGAGGAGAAAGGAGCAAGAGTTAAGTGGGTTAAGATGATCTTCCCCATAGAGTAAGATGGTTTAGGATTAAATGATTTTAATAGCTATTTTAAAGGTATGCAGTTAAGGCTCGTATATATAACACAAGCAGACGGTTGTAAATCTGAGTGGAAATGGAGGATGATGAAATGGGGGGTGTTCGACTAGGATTTTGGATGCATAACCTTGGGGAGAATAACTACAACCACACAGAATATTATATTCATAAAGTTACAGAGAGTATTCTAAGAAGTAAACCAGTATGGAAATGGAGAAAGGAGAGATTTTGCCAATACAGATGACTGCCAAGTTGGAGTATAGAAAATACGCAAGAGGGGATTGGAATACCTTGGCATTCAGAGCAAATAACTAGAGAAGGAAGGAAACCGGCTGGAATGACACCCAGAAGAAATTTTGACTGAAGGATAGAGACTACCGTCCCTACCAAGAATTGATATAGTGGTGTAGGCAAAGAAATTGAGCTAAGGGCATGCTAAGTGAAAGACCAGTTCTGGTAGAGTTTTAGTTGAGTCTAGAAATGAATCCGCTGTTAAGAGGGATAATTAGGCTATATAAATTATTGTATGATTACTATACGAATCAATCAGAGGAGATTAAGAAGGATTGTAAATTGCCTCTTCAGTCTCTCTTCCCAAATGAACAATGGAATGAAAACGTGTTTAGCTCCCAAGTATGTGACAAAGTTCAAAAGGTTAATGATTTTTTTTCATGGAAATGTTTGCATAGATTTTTTTTACCCCATGCCAACTTCAGAGAATTTATCTGGATAAAAATACTAGAAGTATGATGGAAAAGAGAAAAGTTACTGGGAATGTATTTTTTGTTGAGTTTAATGAAGTTGGCCTGCAGAATACTCTAAGTGTTGGGGGAGCAAACTGCATTCAACTAAGGAAAATATTAATTTGAGCCGGGACACAGGATCTGAATTGCCTATATATAGTAAGCATAGCCTTACTAAGTTTAATGCTATTGTCTGCCAAAAAGCAATTACTAGAAAATCAAACTGTAAACCACCAGCAATTGAAGTATTGAATATTGTAAAGGAGATAAAAGAGCTAGAGATGGGATGCTTAGAAAAGGGAAGGAACAAATTATGTAGAAATAAATGGAATTTATGGGGACAGTGCATGCAAAATAATGTTCAGGGGATTTGTGAGTTTTAAGGGAAGACAGGAACTGAAAAATGTATGTAATGTCGGAGGGAATATGTACTATATAAACCATGAATAAGAGAAATGTTAATATGGCTTATTTTCTTGTCTACTAATGTGTGTGCGCCTAGGTCTTAAGTGATGATTTATTAAAGGTGTTTAAAACAATATGTACAATTAAATTGACACTAAGATGAAAAAAAAAAAGAATTGCAAAACCCATATAAGAATTTCAGAAGCTGAGTACCCTTCTCTTCTGCAGTTAGTGTACAGATGATAAGAAGCTTAGCCAGTAAACCATGCTCAGAAGTTCCCTTGAGTCCCAAGGTGGGCAGTGCAAGATAGACCAAGTGCGACTCAAAGGCTGTCCATGCAGTTACCTAGCTTTACCTTGCAGGTTGCAAGGGTGCTACTCTCACTTGATATATAGTGGAAGTTTCTTCCAAAGGTGGGAGATTCATTAGGATGTTAATTTAACATGCTAGTGTTCTTGTCTTGTTACCTGTTGATGAGGATAGTTTCTTCAGCTGGGTATTTGAGGAACCATTTATTCTGTAGAATAATAGGAAGTCAAGAACATTCAGATCTTTCATGGCTCAAAAGGATATACATAGATCCCCATGGAATAGTCTGTAACAGTCTGAGTACATAGAGAAGTTTCTCACTTTGGATAATTGAGGGTCTTGAGGCTAATAATTTTTTAGTAAGGAATTTCTGAGGTCTTTCAAGCTAAGTGATATGTTTAGACAAGTACATGAAATAAGGAAGTAATAGTCTGATGAGGTATAAGTAAAAGGAAATTAAGATGTTAAAGCTGCATGGTTATATGTAGTACTTTGAAGGGCTGTGTTGCCTTAACTGTATCAGGAAACCATGTTTGCATCAGTGTACCTTTTATAGTTCATTGATGAAGTGAAAGAAAATCTGTGGTATAAGCTGTTACTTTAATTTATCACACATCTTATAGTTTGTGCTTCCCACAAGTGAAATGCTTATTCAATCAACTCTCTCTAAATTTGTTTTGTAGGTCAAGAAGGATTGGGTTTCACTGTAGTTACCAAGGATGCTTCGGTACATGGACCTAGTCCTGTTTTTGTAAAAAGCATCTTACCAAAGGGTGCAGCAGTTAAAGATGGCAGACTCCAGTCTGGAGATAGGATTCTGGAGGTAAGTAATGTTGCAGTGCTCATAGTTTCTGCTTTGTGTTCTTTATTGCATAACAGTTGCCCTCATTCTCCTAGTAGAGAAGGGATGACACAGAACGATAGCTCTTACTTCAGCTTACTTCCAGAAGTCTTTGGCAACAAACAATTTCACGTACAGCTATAATATTGTGTCTGCAGCATAACTGTATTTTTCATCACTCTTAACTCATTCACTCCATTGGAGCTGTGGAAGTTTGTACTCAAACTTCCAGTGACTGTATTCTGAGCTTTCTGACAAAACAGTTATGTCCTCAAATGTCAAACAAATGTGTAAATCTGTAGAGCTATAAGGTTTACTAAAGAAATGTAAATGACAAACTGTTCAGTGCAAACACATTTTTAAAGCGGGAGTATTCAGTAGATAGAAGGAAGAAACCGTTGCAAAAGGGAGTAAAATCCCATGAGTGGAGGAGCTGCCTGGTCAGCCTCGGTAAGAAGCTGAGATCCCATATAAGATCTTCCAAAGCTAGCTATGAAAACAAAACCGCCACTCATTCTAAGGGCAACCATAAAGCATTCTATAGCTATGTCAAGAATCTCAATGGCACCACCCAGATCTGCTCTGAGTAACAGCATAACGGCACAAAAATTACAGAACCAACTAATATTGCCAACATCCTGGCAGATAGGTTCAGTGCTAACTTTGCCCCCCTCTCACCCCCTAAAGGGTCCATATCTTTACAGGAAGAATACAAAGTCCCTGTAATCACATCTATGCAGGTAAAAGTTGCACTCTCTAAAACCAAAAACACAGCATCCATGGGACCCGACAACATCCCAGGCTGTGTTACACGAACTTCAGAACGAGCTGGCTCCCCAGCTAAGCACCATGTTCAGTCATAGTCTCATGTCAGGCTTTGTGCCCACTGAATGGCGCACAGCAACAGTTATCTCACTTCACATTGGGGGAGCCATCACTGATCCTGGGAACTATCGCCCTATTAGCCTGATGAGCCTGGTCTGCAAGGCCATGGAACGTATCATCATGGAACTCATAAACAAAGACATTGGTAACCTCCACCCTCTGGACCCCACCCAGTTCGGGTTTGTGAAAGGCAGATCGTGCCTTCTGAACCTGATCGACTTCTTTGAGGCAGTCACCAAAGCCGTAGACGAGGGTAAGGTGGTTCATACAGCCTATCTTGACCTCGATAAGACTTTTGACACCATCCCCCATTCTGGAATTATAGCTAAACTCACTAAACTAGGTGTAAATCCCTACGTCACAAGATGTGTTGCCAGCTGGCTCACTGACAGAACCCACACTGTAAAGGTTGCAGACTCCATATCTGACTTCAAACCAGTGACAAGTGGAGTACCACAGGGTTCAGTCCTGGGACCTTTCTTGTTTGGTATGTACTTCTCTGAAGTACAGGCTAACACAGAAGGCCTCTGGCTAATGTAGTTCACAGATGACTGCAAACTAGGAGCCATAGTTGAGTCCTCAAATGATGTAGACATCCTACAGAAGGGCCTCACTGAGACAGATGCCTGGTGTCAGAGGCAGGGCCTCAAACTCAGTGCCAAAAATGCATTGTCATCCCCTTTGGTAAAAAATCTGTACTCATGAACTACGACATAAATGGCAGTCTACTTAATGGTGAATGTGTGATAAGAGACCTTGGGACCCAGGTGGTCAGTAGTCTCTCCTTTGATCATCACATCGCCACAGTAAACAGGAAATCCTTCTATGTGGCACACCTCATCACAAAAGGGTTCTCATTCTGGAAAAAAGAGGTCATTGTTCCTCTCTGCTCGGCACTCATTAGACCCATTATATAGAGTACAACGGCCCTTTTGGAATGTACCTCACGAGACATCTGCAGCAGCTGGAAAGGCCACAGAAGTATCTCAGAAAGAGGATTACTGGCCTCAAACAGATGCCCTACACTAACCATCTCAAAAAACTCCAGCTTTACTCTGTAGCATATCGCCTACTCCGAGGAGATCTCTGCCTAACATATAAAGCTATGTTAAACCCAGAGCTGTTGGACATGCTACACCCTAAGAAATCCCAATCCCTCCAAGCTACATGCTCTAGGGACCTAAACCTTCTCACCACAATAAACAGGGCATGCTGGAGGGATAGATTCCTGTCCCAGAGACTTCCTATACTCTGGAACAAGATACCCAACTATGTCAAGCAATGTTCCTCATTAGCACTCTTCAAGAAAAATCTTGATGAGTGGATGGGAAATAGGAAAAACACCGCTGGGATCACTTCTGTGGCTCTGCTTGATAGGGGCACAGGAAATTAACTTTCTTGGGTGGCGTAAGCCAGGGAACCTTGTTGGCTAAGCTTACTTAGGCCCTTGGGCCGATAGCCTTGTACCTACCTATGAACCTATTCTTGGTCTTAAGGTGCATTTTATGTCATAATAAACACAGTAACATTTTGTGAATAACTTAGAACGTGTAAGTAACTACTAAAGCTACATGTACACACACAGACTGTCAGCAGCATTTTGTTTGTCCATTTGTGAGCTTTTATGTCAGTATATTCAGTTCTGTCTGTGTTATTTGATTATTGAGATATTTAAGAAAAGTAATGAAAATTATAAAAAGTATAAAACTTAACAGCTATCAATCTCTCTTTAGTAGCACTAGATAGAGGTCAAATATCAGTACAATTGTGTTGGTTATCATGTGAGCTTTAAATGAAATATTTCACTAGTTTTTATGTAACATGGATTTGGAATTATTCATGCAAATATGAACAGGCTATACTAGATGCATGAGTAGGATATAATTGTAGAAACACCTAGCCTGTAATGAGTTAGGTATGCATGCTGATGCTGATGTGGGAAGTAACTGAGGATCCAATTTTATATATATATATGCTGCACACAGTGCTTTCTGATGTGCAACCAGGTAAACTACCTGTCAGTTCAGACAACATATGGTTTTGGTGTACAGAAAAAGTAAGAGGAGCTAAACTCTACATCTTTGGATGAACGCAGAGAGGGTTTTGAAAATAGCCATGAATTATGGCACTTCCCTCAAGACATTTTGTGTACCAAAGATGTTCTGCACAAACACACACATTATAGCCGGTGCAATCCTTATATAGATCTCCGAGTCTTTAGTGGATCTCTTTTCATTGAAGAACATTCCTTGTCTGTTATTCCTTTAGATGAGTTCTCTTGGCCAGGACCTGTAATTTTAAGACCATGTGTTAAGTCAGCAATTTATTTTATCCTATAGAGGGTACTTTTCAAGTGCTTCAGGAAGAAGGTACATCTCCATTGATCAATGTGTTTTTGATATCCATACCTTCACTTGTCCAGATGACCATCCTTGCAACTTCTTTTAACAGAGGGCTCTCTCTCTGTCTTGTCAAGAAGTTAAAATGCTTTTGTTTTTTACTACAGGTCTGGTATGTAAATATCTAACTAAGGCTCATGTACATTTGTGTCAGCTGTTGCACGTTATTCTTGTAGCTTCTAAGAAAGGTCCCTTTGGATGTCCTGCTTAAGAAAGCGATGGCCATTTCTCACAACCTGACCATCCTAGACTTGCTTCTGTCTTCCATTCCTGAATACCTGAGAGAGCTTGCAGAGTCCAGCTTCAGACATTCTTCAGAATTAGGAAAGAGCTGAGAAAGACTCAGTGTAAGATAGACGTGATGTAATACCTTTTACTGGACCAAGATATGTTTTACAATTACCACAGATTTGGCTAGCAGGAGCCCTTCATCAGGAGCTATACAGCTGCTGATGTTAGACATTGCTTAAATATCTACTTGTACCTAGAAGGGATGTATGTAATTTCTTTCTTCTTGTCAGGAAAGAGGCACTTAAAAATGACAGTGTGGAAAGAAAGTATGCAACTTGGAACTTGATACTTGGGGAGAGTTGTGAGAGTAGAATATTGTGATGAGTTTCTGTTTTGTATGTGACAAAATTAGCTCAGACTGGTTCTGATTGTTGATGCTGCAGAACATAGCTTTTTCATTAAATGTTTCAGTCTTTTTGCATGCCTTTGTTTGAGATTGGCATGACAAAGTTTGAATCTTTTTATAACATTTTTATTAAATCCTCACATTGTGAAAAATGAAGTTAGTACACATACATTAATAGAAAAAAAGAGCAAACCGTTGTAACATTTCCATTATTTTCATGCAGTATACATGTATATTTTTGTTTTGTTAGTTGTCATTCACTCCAGCATTGCAAAACTTGTTCTGCTCCCACTTTACTGTAAACCTCACTCCTCCTCCTTGTGAACATTATTCTACATGCATTGTTCCTTCAAATTCCATTCATTTCTATGTAATTTCCACCTTCCCTTTTCTAAAGATAATCCACCTCCATTTTTTATATTCATTACTTCATTTACATTTGATTACTATTTTGATTTCCATTTTGTGGTAATTGCTTTTCTGGCAGCCAGTAGTAAAACCTTACAACATCTAGGCAATTCAAATCCTATATCCTAGCTCAAAAGAAGCATTTCTGTAGTTATACCCATTTGGTCCCCTCAGTATTCTGGCAAGGTACTCTACAGGGGAATTTTTTAAATTGTGCAAATCGTATTTCCAAAAAAAAAAGTTTCCCCGTTACCTCTTTCTTTCCTATCAGACCTCTTGCATTTGCTAGCTTCTTGAGGACCAGTTCTCTGACATATGCTTAGAGTAGAAAAAATTCCTGTGGAAATTCTTCCATGCAGAAATTCTAAATGTTCTGAACTTTGTTGGATATTTGAACGCCATTTAGATGTCCTCCCATTATCCCTGTGTAAACTGTTTTTTCCATTTTCTCTTTTTGTTGAAAATAAAAATCTGCAAACACTAATATTAAATAATCCAGAAACCAAAGAATGGCCCAGTGTATAGATAAGCACTTTTGCTCATAGGGAAAACTGAGAAGAGTTTAAAAGTTAGGATTTACCAGCACGATTATGTCCTAAAGAAAAATGACTACACTAATGCTTTTGTTAGGCACTCAAAGGAGTGTGAGAATTTTAAATGGTTTATTTTTTGTATCTTAGAAAAAGTGGATTGGAACCCAAAGGGTGGTAATTGGTCTGCCTTTCTTGAATGTAGAGAATTATCGTACGGGTAGACAGTGACTTCGTAACCACTTTTAAAAAAATTTATTTGAGTCACAAGCATTAAAAATTAATAAAATAGTTTATTTGTTTTAAAAGTGGTAACAAAGTCATTGTCCACCTGTACGATAATTCTTTTTATTAGTTGGTTACTTTTTATAGTACACCACCTTTGGTTTTATTTGTTGAATCTAGGGAAAACGGATATTAATTTCAGGATTTCAGTAAGTTGTTTACTGTGCTTTAGGGCCAACCAACTTTAAATTAAATTTGCAACTTTTCTGAGATTGTTTTAAGTGTATATTGCAATTAATGTTTTTTTCTTTATACTTCTTAGAAATATTTTTAGATGAATGACCCAGTTTAGTTCTAATTTTATAGTGTCATTTTCAATTATTGAGTGAACTGTTGCTTTAAGAACTGATTAGTTGATTTTGTAAGTGTTTTCTGATTCGCTTTTTCCTAACTATTCTTACTTCCCCTGGTTGATTTTTATAGTATCATGCAGTGTTTTATATGCCCCTCTAATTATCCCTTTTTTGCTAGTAGCTTCTGTCATAGACTGAATGAAAATCTCTGCCAGCTGGTCTTTCATTTAGTACTACCCTATCCCTTTCTCCTTGCCTGTTTACTGTTATCAACTCCTAGTAAGGAAGGCAGTTTGTAACCTGTAGTCCAAACGTCTGCGTAGTCTCACCCAGCTCTGTTAGTTTTCCCTCCCTGAACAAAGTTTGGATCTTGAGATGTTTGCTGGTTCTACTTTTTTTTATAGTCTTATGGCTGTGTACTATACTTGAACTGCAGATTTGGTGATTGTCTTCATAATATTGTCTTTCTGTCACACATATGTTTTTAGGATTTTGCACTTTGGGGTGGCTTACAGGATGTTATAGCAATTACTAAAACAGAGAGACAGAAAAATGGTTATGAAAATTTACATGAGTACTTCTGATGTGTTTAAAAAAACTTTGTAGCAAGAAGATTTGCTTTTAATTTTTGAGTTAATGCCTGAAGTTCCAAACATTGTCTACCGTGTGCATTTTAAACTGTAACTATGGAAAGCTGAAGTCCAAGTGAAACCCTCAGTCTAGACTATTCATAAAAAATAAATATAGACTGACTTTATTACACTTAGATAAAGATTTATGATATTTTAAGTGGAGAAGATACTTACCTGCACATTTATATAGCTTGGCCCACCTATGATGATGAGATCCACTTGAGAAACTGATGTTTACAGAAATATTAAGTTTTCAGCTAGCAGCAAGTAATTCTGACTGAGGTATCTCAGTTGTTTGTCTCCAATGCATGTTATGAAGAAAAGCTTTATGGGTTGATTTTCCAGTCTAAGATCAGAAGTTAGTCTAATTAAATTATTTTTTAGCAAAACAGTACTTTTTTGTAATTATTTGACTTTAAGGTGAAAACCTTCTGTTTGCTCTGTATAACAGAAAACACTAGTTGTGATAATTTCAGAAATATATTTGTTAGACCAGTGTTATAGATGGCTTATTGGAGAAGTCATGTGTTCTTTTTGTTTACTTCAATCAAGCTAATTTGTTCAGAAAATAATGTTTAAAAGTTTTTGTTGTTTAAAATGGAATAGTTTGGGTGGGCACCTCCTCAGTTTAATTGGCATGCAAAATCAGTTAACTTGTTTGTGAAAAAAGACCTCATGCTAATGGAGTTATCCATTTATAATTATTTAATGTAACATAAAACCACTAATCATTAGTAACCAGATTTCTTTGATGCCATAGCAGTTTTTGAACAGCTAGACCAGCATCCATAGATATGCCAGGAGCCCAAACAATTTTAAGCACATCTCTTTCAGCTGTGATAGGAAACCACAGACATTGATGATGAAGAATCACATGGCTGCTTGCTGTGCTGATTTCATTCACGGAAACATGAACTGCCAGGTGCAAAATATAGCTGTCAGCTATAGACATATTCCATTACTTTTTTGGGGGCCCAAGCTGTTTTATAAGCATACAGTGTAGGCAGCCAAGAGGAAAGGTATACTATTTTGTTGAGTTGGCTTGTTGCATATTTCAAGATTTGTGCTGCCTGTAGTTTAACCAGAGTTATTGTGTCTGGCTGTAGTTTATATAACAACATACTGACCATGTTAAGAAACTTAAAAAGGATGTAGGATTGATTTGCTCTCCTTAGCATTTTCAGTATTAACTTTAATTCATACAGTTTGTAGAGCCAGACACTCATCATATTCAGAAGAGAACAAATATTTTGCAGGTGTGCCAAGAAGGATTAATTTGCCTGCATCTTAACACAGAGATTCTTAATAGCTATGCTGATAGAAGCTGTATTTCTCCTTGCAGATATCTTATTTATTTTCGGATGTGTTGGGTTGGGCTTGCAGTAGCTCATATCTGGTTGTTTTCTGCGTGATACCCTCTGAATGAAATAAAACATGGGGTAGCCTGTTCTCTTATAGCAGGAGTCAAAGTATTTTTTTTCTTTTGTGAGCCTTAATATTTCAAGAACCAAACAGTATTAATGATTGAGCAATACAAACAGTTA
The DNA here is from genome assembly GCF_019279795.1 of Protopterus annectens. NCBI lineage: Eukaryota > Metazoa > Chordata > Ceratodontiformes > Protopteridae > Protopterus > Protopterus annectens. Next base: position 506,978,875 of record NC_056738.1, read on the forward strand.
TATTTGCCTGAACAAAAGAACGTCTAATAACCCAAAGACCATGTTTACCTCACCCCAAGAAAATGATAGGATGCTTCGTATTTTTGCATTTGCAAAGTGGTAGTAAAAGTACAGACATGAGAACAGTCACTTCTTTTGGAAAGACACTGATTTACTTTTTTATAAATCATCTGGTCTTCACTAGCTGGGTAAATGAGAAGTGCAACTCAGGGTCTCAGACTTGTTAATATTATCTAGTGCAAGAAAAGTTCTGTTAAGTTCTCTCATCTGGCAAATGGCAAATGCTGTGGAATGTTACATGAATGCATGAATGTGCTGAAGGTGATTGGGACAACTTTCTTCTCTTAAGTTCATTTTTGTCTGGTTTGTAGAATATCTGTACTTTTAGTGTATTAGCCAGAACTGTGTGGTAAGTTTTAATGAGACAACTGAAAGTATTTTGCAGTGCAGTACAGACAAGCGAAAATAGTGATGCAATTTCAGTTAGGTGTAATACAGCTTATGACGGCTTTTAAAATGCATTGCTGCTATAACTGTAGTAAGTGCTGTAGCAACAATCTGCTGCTTGTCAAACCAAGTGCACGTCATTTAGTTCTTCATACAGAATATATTTTTCCTCATAGGTTGGTACTAGGCTATTGTCCCTAGGGCCTATACAAGCCTAGCCATAACAATTCCCTGGATATTTATTCCCACAATATTTACTTCTCTGGACCCCTGTCTAGCAGGGTAACTGACATGATCCCTGGGATGAATTTCCTATCTCCCATCCAATCATCAAGGTTCCTTTTGAAGAGGGCCAATGAGGCGCTTTGCTTGACATGTATGGGCGGTCTATTCCAGAGTATAGGGAGTCTCTGGGTCATCCCTCCAGCATGTTTTGTTCATTGTGATGACAAGGTTTAGATCCCTGGAGCATGTGGCTCTGAGGGATTGGGATTTCTTTAAGTGGAGCATGTCCAACAGCTCAGGGTTTGACATGGCCTTGTATGTTAACCAGAGATCGCCTCTGAGTAGACGATATGCCACAGACTATAGCTGGAGTTTTTTCAGATGGTCAGCATATGGCATCTGCTTTAGGCCTGTGATTCTTTTAGTGATGTATTTCTGTGGCCTTTCCAGCTGTTGCAGATGTCTTGTGAGGTACATACCAAACTGGGCATTATACTCTATAATGGGTCTAATGAGGGATGACTACAGTGGGACAATGACCTCCTTTTTTCTGGATGAAAAGTCCTTAGTGATGAGGTGTGTCACATAGAAGGATTTCCTAACTGTTGTGATGTGGTTATCAAAAGTGAGACCACTGTCCACCTGTGTCCCTAAGTCTCTCATCACACTTTCAATGTTTAGTGTACTGCCACCTATGTGGTAATTCATGGGTACATGTTTTTTTTTTTCAAAGGGGATAACTATACATTTCTTGGCATTAAGCTTGAGCCCATGGCTCTGGCACCAGGCATCTGTTTCTGTAAGGCCCTTTTGTAGAATATCCACATAATTTGGGGATTCAATAATGGCTCCCAGTTTGCAGTCATCTGCAAACTTTGTTAGCCAGAGTCCCCTTAGTGTTGGTCTGTGCTTCAGAGAAGTAGATGCCAAACAAGAGTGGTCCCAGGACTGAACCCTGAGGTTCTCCACTTGTCTGGAGCTGGATTTGGAGTCGGCTACTTTTACAGTCTGGGTTCTGTCAGTAAGCCAGTTGGCAACCCATCGAGTGACGTAGGGATTTATACCCAGCTTAGTAAGTTTATCTATGATTCCAGAGTGGAGGATGGTGTTGAAAGCCTTGGCGAGGTCCAGATAGGCTGTGTGGACTACCTTACCCTCATCCACAGCTCTGGTGACTGATTCAAAGAAGTCACTTAGTGGACACAAAGCCTGAGGTGAGGCTATGATTAAACATGGCACTTAGGTGAGGTGCCAGTTCATTTTGTAGTTCATGTAGTACACAGCCTGGGATGTCATCTGGTCCCATGGATGCTGTATTCTTAGCTTTGGAGACTACGGTTTCTACCTGTGTGGCCGTGATTACCGGAATTTGGCAATCTTTTGGTATTGAGATGGGCCCTTTAGGGGTGAGAAGGGGGTGAAGTCGGCACTAAATCGATCTGCCAGGATATTGTCAATATCCTTGGGAATCAGTATATTTAATGCCATTCTGTTGTAGCTCAGAGCAGATCTGAGCATTGCCATTTAGATTCTTGACATAACTGTAGAATGCCTTGTGGTTGTCTTTGGAATCTTTGGCAATTTTATTTTCGTAACTAGCTTTTGAGGATTTTATGAGGGATCTCAGCTTCTGAGGCTGGTGAGGGAGTTTTTTGCATCCTGGGATTTTCCTCTTTTCTGCAACAGTTTCTTCCTTCTGTTGTATAGTTTGTTTATAGCAGGGGACCACCAGATTGGCTTCCTTTCTTGGAGAAGTGCATCTTGGTTCTATTTGGGATGGCACGATTCATGCACAAGTGGATGTGCTCGTACAGTGCCTTAGTGTAGGATTCTGTAGTCGAACTTTCAGATCCCGTCTGCTTGGGTGTCTTGAAGTTTGTCACTTCTGACTTCAGTAGCATGAAGTTGGCTTTGGAGAAGTTTTTTAAGGAGGTTTCCTTACTGCGGGGGTGGGGGTGGGGTGTAGATGTCAAGGGTGATTTGCTTATGGTCAGACCTGACCAATGAGGGGGTGACCACTGGTGTGGAGCATCTATCTCCCATGTTGGTAATGACCAGGTCTGGGATATTGGAGCCCCTGGTGGGACAATGGAGTAGTTGATCCAGGGTGTTGGAATTTATGAAGTCCAAGAACCATTGTGCAAAGGAGTTGGTACCAGAGTAGTTTTCCCAGTTAATGGCAGGGTAGCTGAAATCAACCAGTAATTAGGGTGTTTGATTGTATCCTAATATTTTCCAGTATGTTTAGAAAGGTGTAATGAGAATCTTGGGGCATGGTGGGGGAATCTGTAGCAAGCTACAGTTTGGATTGCAGTCTTACCTAGTGTTGCACCTGGAGAATTTCAGACGCATTGTGTTGGGCAACTAGCCTAGAGGTGTGAATATCCTTGGTGAATATGGACACTTCTCCACCTTTAGTGTTTCGGTCTTGGTTTTGTGGCCGAAAAGTGTGGTAAGAGTTGTAGCCTGGTATTGCAGGGGTGCTCTCTGGAGCCTTGAATCAGGTCTCAGTTACTGCACAGATATCTATGTTCTCCATTTTTAGGAGTGCCTCAAGAGAGTGCATTTTTAGGTTTAGACTTCTAGCATTGAGTAGCATTACCTTCAGATTTTGCATGCTTGTATCTGTTACAGTGTGGGTTTTATCCTTTGAACCTTGCCTAAAAAAGGCACTATAGGGGTGGCAAGAGCTTTAGCCAGTAATCTGAATCCCAGGGGTGACAGGTACAGACCATCTCTGGCAAAGTATCGTGGTTTGTTGATCATGTCTTCCCAGGCAGACAGATACTGGATCCCCTTTGAATGACACCAGAAGCTTAGCCAATTGTTGAAGCCAATCATTTTGTCCTTATACTGTGGTATCATTCTGGGCTTAGGCAGGATGCTACTCAGGGCTAGGGTCATACCTGCCTGGGACACATAATCTTAGAGCTCTTCCATGTCTCTTTTCATGTAGTCCAGGGAGGTACGTCTCAAGTCATTCACTCCAGAATGGACAATGACAGAGTCGTATTTGTACTTGTGGAGTGACTTGAATGCATGCTTTATGTGGCGGATCCTGGCACCCGACAGGCAGCTGACTGTAATTTTCTCCTTGTTCAGCCTAGTGAGTGGGACATCAGTGTGACTGACTATAGAGTCACCTATGACTAAAGTGTTGGGTACATTGTCTTGCCTTATGGGGCTGTTGTTGGGTGGCACACTGGTGTTGTGAACTATGTGTCACTTTGGTTGTGACTGCTGTTTGTTTGCGTTTCAGCTTCGGAGGTCCTTTTTGCTTGGGCAGGTTAATGTTAAGAGCCTCCGCATATGTAGGTTTAGTGTTGCTATGTGTGGGTGTTGGTGTGGGTTTTGAAGGACTATGAGTTGCTTGAGGTGTAGTGCAGGTGATAACCTTCTCCTTTTGACTGTCTAGCACAGTCTTGGCCGGAGAGAGCTTTGCTTCCAGTTTGGCTATGTAAGTGCATCTCTCACAGGTTGTAGTGTTGGGTGGTAGGAGAAGAGGATTGTCTGTGTACATGAGGCAGTTGCCGCATTGCCCTAGTATGTCCAGATTCACCAAGTGGACAGGAGAAATCACCGGAAGCTGACCCTTGGACATGCCTGTTTAGGTGCTTTTTTGTAAAGTTTAAGAGCTGATTTCCCTTACCTTTGCAAGGTACTTTGCAATTATAGGCTATTTAGTGCCTACAATTAATTTCTCCTTATTGACAAGGAGAGTTGAGTGCTTGTATCAGTTTCAGACTTCCTAGTGCTTTTCAGCAGGTTCTAGAGCAAGTGCTAGTCACAGGGGTTCAGATTTTAGTGCTACTACTGAGAAACCAGCTACTTCTAAGGGAAACTTTGAAGAGCAGACTTTCTGGCACCTGGAATAGTTTAACTGTAGCCTCGCAGTGCTGCACGATGCAAAAAATGTGCAAGCACACACGTTTTTAAGCCAGAAAGTTGACAGGGATAGAAATCAGCCCAAAAAGGCTAATAAAATTACAATTTCAGAGCTGGAAACCACTCCTCTAGCGTTAGATAGGCAGTACAATGCTCACCACTCCCTCTGGTAAGCAGTAGGACTTAAACAAACACCAGAATACGCTGAAACACACCCGTTTAATAGCAAAGCTTTCAGGTACAAACCCTTTATCAATACTCATACAGGTTACAAATAAAATCAAACATTTAAATAGAAGCCAACAAAGCACATGACCAGCAGCCAAAGATCATGTAATGAAAATTTGTGTTTAAAAAATATATACATAAACTTTAAAATACAATTATTTCAGTACTGAATGCTGTAATTTCACTAATATAGGCTTTAGTGTGACAGCAACATTCAAACCAGGCATCTTGTCAGCTGAAAGTCTTAAAATCCATTCAAATTCTTTTAAATCTAATAAATTGTTAATGTCTCCCCCCCTCATGGATACACACACTCTATCAATAACGCGAAATCTAAACTTGTGTTGACTGCCACATAAGGATATATGCCTGTATAAGGCATTCCTATCATTCCCTCTTCGTATCTCAGACTTATGCTCAATGATATGGTCTTTTAATCTTCTCGTAGTCTTACCTACGTAAAAACATTGGCAAGACGTGCATGTAGCTAAATATATCACATTAGTTGAAATGCATGTTGCCATGAGATTAAACTTGTATATAATCCCACTTACCGGATGCTTAAAGTCTAAGCTATTTTCTTTATCTATTATATCAGGGCAGCAACTACAGTTGAGACATTTTAAAGTTCCATATGTATTAATATTATTCACTTCAGTTGAATTTTTAAAATCCTTATAACCAAGCTTACATTTAAAATTTGCCATATTTTTATAAGAAAAAAGTGGTCTTTCACCAATAATGGATTTAATTTCACTGGATGCCAATAAAACAACCCAATTTTTCTTTATAATGTTCTTTACAAACCTAGTCATATAACTAAAAGTAGTAACATATCTTAGGGTATCACGATTTCCATGTGCTACAATATTTTCATTCTGGTGTTCATCCATAAGAAATAAAGGTTTTAAACCTAAATGCCTATTATTTATAGTATCCATTTTAGCTGTTTCTAATACACTGTCTGGATAACCACTATTTCTAAATTCATTAATGGTTTCATCCAGCTACGACATGAAGAGACTATCATTCGTGTTAAGTGTACATATTGTATTAAATAGTGATTTAACTATACCATTAAAAACATGTGATGCATGCATGCTGGTATAGTGAACATACCTGCATGCATTTACCACTTTTTTATGTACTGTGGTATACATTACGTTATCCTGTATCCCTTTTTTAAGATCTAAAAAATTAATGAACACATCAGAAAATTCTATTTTAAACCTTAAGAAAGTAGTGGATTCATTCAAAAAGTGTACAAACTGTAACAAATCATCAACATCACCTTTCCATATGAGGAAACAATCGTCCACAAACCATTGATAAAATAATATATTATTGACATATGGACTAGTGTCATTTACGACAAACTTCTTTTCCCATGTAAAAAGTACCAAGTTTGCATACATGTTAGCTACGGGCGTACCCATAGCAACACCAGTATTTTGCATATAAAATTGACTATCAAATAAAAAAACATTATTATTCAAAACTAGGTTTAATAATAAACATAATGTTTCAATATCCCTTGTTACAAATGTAGAAGAGTTGTTTAAAAACTCACGAATTGATTCTATCCCAAACTCATTAGGTATAACTGTAAACAAGAATGTTATATCTAAAGTTACCAGTAAAAGCCTACTGTTCTGCACTACATCCTTGCCCATATTGTTATACCATACTCTTAGTTTTCTAATAAAATCTGGTGTATCTTTCAAGATGGTATCACATTTTTCTAATAAAGGCTGCAACCTTCTATGTAAATAGACTGAAATAGGTTCAGTCAACCACCCCTTCCCAGAAACAATAGGTCTCATTGGTGGTTGAGATAGTGACTTGTGAATCTTAGGTAAACCATATAATTGTGGAATGACTGGACAAGGAACAGTAAAAAAATGAAATAAGTCAAGTGTTATATCATTAGATGTAAGTCATAAATTGTCATATTGACCATACTTATACACTTTTTCACATCAGCATGCACAATAGTCTTAAAAGCATCAACATCATCTAACAATTTCAAAACTGCATTCTGATAATCTACCCTATTCATAATTACAATAGCCCCTCCCTTATCTGCCTGCTTAATCACAATATATTTATTACTTTGCAGATTCATAAGGGCTGTGTATTCCTCAAAACTTAATTATATGTTTTACTAACAGCATTATTTTTATTTTCATACAAGATTCGTAAGTCCCTCTCACACAAATCATGGAAAGCAATTACTACTGGGGGGTTCAGAGGTACAAAAGTACTACGCCTTTTACAAATACCAACATCATAGAAATCATTATTAAACATACATTTTAAGCTTAGATTCCTAACAAACTGTTTCAGCTCAATCAAGGCTCCCGTAATATTGTCCTTTGAAGAAGGAATGAAGCTGAACCCTTTTTGTAACATGGAATAATGCGCTTTGTCTAAGCACAAGTCAGTTAAATTTAAAGTACCTTGTGTAATTTCCAGTTGTTTCACAGTACAATTTTTATCCAGCAAGCTTGGAACACACACCAAATTTATCTCATTACTTATAGTACGTGCATTTGCTGTGTTAACACAATCCAAACAGTTAAATAAAGAAGAAACATGAGCATCAGGGTGCTCTACTTGCGTGACATTTTTGCTTGTTTCTGTGGGCTGTTGTATTTGCGTTTGCCCACATTTACTAACTGCTTAGTCGGTTGTCTTCCCCTCGATGTAGAACGGCCCCTTACTGTTTCAGATTGCTCTAATACAAAACGCTTTTGAAATATACTCGCAACTGTTTTGTTAGATAATTTATTAGTCTGTTTGGTAATTCCATCTGAATGGGGAGAGGCACAAGCAACAGTCACTGCAACTGAAGCACCTACTTCTCTAATGCTTGCTGAAGTGGGCGTGTCATTAGTTGTTTCTAGTCTGGTTTGAATGTTGCTGTCACACTAAAGCCTATATTAGTGAAATTACAACATTCAGTACTGAAATAATTGTATTGTAAAGTTTATGTATATATTTTTTAAACACAAATTTTCATCACATGATCTTTGGCTGCTGGTCATGTGTTTTTTTGTTGGCTTCTATTTAAATGTTTGATTTTATTTGTAACCTGTATGAGTATTGATAAAGGGTTTGTACCTGAAAGCTTTGCTATTAAACGGGTGTGTTTCAGCGTATTCTGGTGTTTGTTTATCGCTTATTTCTATCGTAAGCAGTAGGACTTCCCAGAAAGTAAAGTAAAGTCCTGAGACAAGCAAAGCCTGGGATATGGACTGGCTAGGAAAGGTGGGAAATGAGCAAACAAGATAGTATTTTTTTTGTTGAAACAGACTAAACAATGCAATAATACAGTAAATAAGCACAGAAAAGGCTAACACACTTGAGTGTGCAGTCCTAAACCATAAATGCAATTAAAACTCTACAAAATTAGCAATTTAAAACTTTTTAAATGAAGCAGGGCAAGTGCACAACTGAAAAACAATTTAAGGGGCAGTAATACAGCAGAATAAGTAGCTAGTCTACATATACAGAGAAGTCTATATATACAGAAAAGCAGCTAAAACACACAAACAATTCAGATGCAGTGCAACCTAGAGCACTTGAGTTGTAGCAATATTAAGGCAATTACAGTTATAATAAATGCTCTAAGATAGACTCTATATTTCCAAAATGTTTAAGAAGCACAGTCAGAACACAAGGAGATTCAGGCAAATTTTTTTTTTTTTGGAAAGGTAAAAAGGAGAAATAGAAGGCTTTCTCAGATGTTCTCTCTGTATTCGGTAGAATGAGCTAATGACACTAGACTGGGAGGAGTATCCCAGATCAGATGTACACTAGGGGTGGGCAACTGCAAAGCCACCAAGTATAACAACAAGAGACAAACAGGGAGGAAGGGTGGGAACATATACTAAAGCTATTAGCCTACAGACAGTAAACACTACAGAAAGCCACAAAATGAAAATTTTTAAACAGATAAAGGAGCTAAGAGACACTACAGAATGCTTTTAACTGCAAACAAATCAGTTACCCATGCAGGTTAGTTAATAGCAATAAAATACACTAAAAACTATGCAGCAGGCAATAAAAAGTGCTATATATAAATTGCTAGAAACAATAATCAGTATAAATAATCCAAACAAACAGGATACTTGTATATCTCAGATCAGAGTTGTAGTCAACGCCCCTCCTCCACTCTGCTCAGTGTGTATAGACAGAAATCCTCGCAAAGTTAGGGCTTAAATACTAGAAGATACAACCTTAGACAACTTTTTTCATGAGTTTAATATTAATTTTTATATCCTGACTTCACATTTTTCAATACCCACCAACCTTTTCATATCACATATCTTATTGACCAGTATTTGGTATGTATCTATAACAGTTATGTAATTAATTTATTTTATAATCATCAGTGTATTCTGTAGAGTTGCTTCAGTCTTTGATTTCAATTTTCTCAGTATTTCTTTTTTGGCTGCCAGCAGTCTTGAATTTAGTCTTGAATGTAAAATGTAGAAGTACTAGAAATTCAAATTGCAGAAAAGAAAAATCAGTCACAACAGCAAAAAAAAAAAAGTTTAAATAAGGCAGCAGATCAGTAGAATACTCCCACAAGAGTGTAGACCATAAACATTCCTAGTGTAAAATAACTGGTCTGGAACCCAAGTGCTTTAACCAGAAAAAAAGACACTTAATATAACAGGCACAATAAGCCTTCAACCACCAATTCCCAGCTCAGAGGGGCAGAGGCTACCCTCTCCTCCCACAGGAGTGTAGACTACAAGCCTTCTTAATGTAAAATAACTGGCCTGAAGCCCAAGCACTTAAACCGGAACTAAGACACTTTTAGAACAACAAACACAATAAGCCTTCAACCAGGAATTCCTAGCTTAGAAGGATGTAAGCTACCTCTCCTGCCAAAAGAGTGCAGACTACAAACCTTCTTAATGTAAAACAGCTGTCCTGAAGTCCAGGTGCTTAAACCAAAGCTAAGAGGCTTAGAATATCAGTTACAATTTAATTGGGCTACTAACAAGCTTTAGTAAGTGGATGTCGCGGTGGTACGGCGGTAGTTTTGTTACCTCACAGGAAGAGGTTCTCCCATTCGATTCTCGGCTGGGCTTGGGAGTGCCTTTTGTGTGGAGTCTGCATGTCCTCCCTGCAGTTGGGTAGCGTTTGAAAGACATGCGTGCGTAAATGGGCGTGCCTTAGTTGAAGGTTGGGTGTTGAGCTGGCACCTCGGCATTTCGTAAAAATCTACTGCCAATCATTAGCTGACCGAAGTTCCGCTGTGGTGACCCCTTACCGGGAAAAGCTGAAAGACAACAACAACTAACAAGCTTTAGTAAATGCAGCGAATTAATGCATTTGAACGATTTTAAAAACAAGCAGCAAAAGCAAAATAAAGTAGTAAAGTAGGAAGAAACACAAATATAGTAAAAGCAGGTGAATGAAGTGCAGTTTTTTAAGTTAAGTGTTAAGGGAGGAAATAAAACATAATATAAGGTTAAGAAATTAGGGGGTGGGCCTTCCCAACGTATCTCTGGGAGCAGTGTCCAAAATCAGATTTGCAGTAGGGGTGGGCAACTCAAAAGCCACCAAGGTTAAGAATACAGTAGTTGGGCAGGTAGGTGGGGAAAAATAAAGTGCAGATAGAGATCAGCAATTTTCTGGAAAAGTACAGCAAGTAAGCCAGACAAGCACTCCAATATGGAAGAGTGCTGCACCCTCCCTTCCCCTAGTGTCTCATTCTCACTGGTGCAGTCAGAGCACATATCTGTCTCCTTCAAAATAATAGTCAACTTGGTAACTCCAGAAAACCTTGTAACAGGGACCATCGCAAAGTAAATCATAACCTATTAAGAAACAGATTGTCAAAAGTCGATGCCGCACCCAACACTGAGTTCATAGCAACCTATGTAGAATTGTTTACAGAGAACCCTGTACATCCATGTAAATGGCTTTATAAAGCATGCTGTATCTATGAGTGATAAGCCCAAAACAAACCAAACAAGTGGAATCATAATTTTAGTAGGGTGCGTAACTAAAGCAAAAATGTCATGGCTAAAATCAGGAAGGGCAACTCACATAATGATAGAAGCTGTCTAATTAAACTAAACAGGAACTTAAGTAGACTATTCCAACAAGGACAACTACAAGGTCAATATCACCTCATAGACTGAAGGCAACCACAAGACCTTCTACAGCTATGTTTGAAACCACAGACAGCACACTTGTGCCAAACTTGTGCTCAGTCGTGCCAACTTCACTGAAAAGAGCAACATAGCGAATTTGCTGGCTGACAAATTCAGCTCAAACTTCACCACCTGCCTCCCCCCATGACTTCCCTACTAGCATAAGCTCGCCTCAAACTATTAACAGGGAGCAGGTCCTGGTGGAGATTTCTAAGGCCAAAATTACAACCTCAGTGGGTCCAACAATATACCGGATGCCTCCTAAGCAGCTTGAAACATGACCTATCAGGACTATTTGTCACTTTTCAACTATAGTCTCAAAACAAGCTTTGTAGCACAAGAATGGAGAACTGCAACAGTTATTCCACTTCATAAGGATGGTTCATCAACTGACCCTGGAAGCTACAGACCTATTAGTCTGATTAGTTTAATATACAAAGCCATGGAATGAATTATCATGGAAAGGATCATCAAAGGTATGGGCAACCTTCAGATATTAGACCCAGCCCAGCCAGTTTGGCTTTGTCAAGTGAAGGTCATGCATACTAAACCTTCTTTGAGAAGGATACCAAGGCAGTGGGTGAGGGAAAATGGTGCTTACCACGTGCCTAAACCTTGCTAAGGTATTCAGTGCAGTTCACCACTCTGTTATAGTTGACAGACTCACCAAACTAGGAATACATCTCTAAATAACTTGCTGGATTGCTAGCTGGCTCCCACCCATGACCTGGGAGGTCAGGATTGGTGAGACCACTTCTACTAAGAAACCAGTCACCAGCTGGGAACCTCAGGGCTCCATGCTGGGACTGCTTCTCTTTGGCATCTACTTCTCAGAGGTAAAGGATAATTTCAAGTGCCTTTGGATGACCAAGTTCACAGATGACTGTAAATTGGGAGTTATCATAGATTTCCCCCCATGACACACACATCTTGCAAAAGGGTCTAACAAAGACAAATGATTGGCACCAAAGGCATGGATTAAAACTGGATGCAAAGAGATGCATTAGTGCCTTTTGGCAAGACTGCTGCCAAAGGTTAATTACTCCATCAGTAAGACACCCCTAAGAGTTGACTTAGTAGTCAGAGATCTGGGAACATATGTAGACAGTAATCTGGCCTTTGACCAACATGTGGCCAGGTAATAAGAAAATCATTCAGTCACCCACCTTATAAGGAAAGGTAGAGCATGCAGATTCATGGAAGTCAAAGTGCCACTTTATTTGGCCTTTGTCAGACCCATCATTGTATATAATGCCCTCTTCAGCATGTACCTGACCAGACATATGCAACATTTAGAATGCCCACAAAGGTTCCTTACCAGGAGAATTCAGGGTATAAACACATTGCCCTATATGGATCACCTTAAAGCCCTATCTGTATGCTTGGTCTCCTACAGGTTACTGAGAGGTGATCTTTGCCTAGCATACAAGGAATCCTTGGATCCAGCTTTGATGAGCCTTTTGCATATCTGCAGAAGGTAAAACATAAAATCCAAGATGCTCCAAAACCAAAACAAATCCAAGGCTGAAGGTCGCGAGCAGCAACTGCTTTATTTTGTAAAACCACAACAAAAAAATACATATATATTTAGCAATTATGTCCCTTATAGGAACTTCATTGGAATGTAAAAACAGTTAAGATACAACATCTGCAAAAGAAACAGCATCAGAACCATTAGATCAAAGGATTTAAATTTTGCTTTTGACATGAGTAAGATTTGTTGGTGAGACAAATACGTGTTTGATGATCTTCATGGTCTGGAACAGGGTCCCCATCCTTGTGAAGCAATGTCCATCATTAATATTACTAAAGTGCAACTTTGACCGATGGATGGGAAGTCAGAAATTTACCCCATGTCTGTTACAGTGGCAGACAGTAATGCACAAACTAACATAACCCCCTGTGTAACCTCTATAAACTTCCTAACATACCTCCTCCTAATAAACATCCATGATACATTGAGACAATATTAAGTTGTGTTGAATAGCTAGGTTTATAAATGCCCTGGTGGTCATTAGCCTAGTATTTACCTATGAGCTTATGAACCTGTAACCTGTTTATACTCTCTTTCCAATTTCTTTCTAAGCATTTCTGATTGTGAGATTTATCATGCAAAATATTATTTGTGTTACTTATAATCTCTATTTTGATGACAACATTAAGTTCTTAGTTCCATTTAAAAACTCTGCCAAGGCTGATCTTTCACTTATTATTCCTCTCTCCTGCTTTCTTTATCTGTACTTTTATATTAGTTCCTGATATGGGAGGCAGTCCCTAACCTGCAAGTTGGATACTTTCTTTTTTTCCTTGTACTCAATTCCTTTTCTGGGCTAATGCATCTTTTTCCTACTACCTTGGTTCATTGGCTAGTTTCCTCCAGTTACTTCCAGCCACCTCCTGCGTAATCTGTAAACCCTTAATTTGTATGTCCGTATTGGAAGAATCTCCTACCTCCAGGCCTCTACTGCTTTAGTCTTATAAAATGTTCTTTCACTTTATTCTGTATGGTTGCTATTGTTTTCTGTATTGGCTTGCATCTGAAATGCTAAGCTCTCTCTGTCTCACATACTGTCCCTTGTACAACTATCATTTTCCACTTCATTCTGTATCCCTCAACTTGTGTTACATGTGCAAACCTCGGTTGCATACCCTTAAAATACCTTTTCAAATCTGCTAGTCACAATTCCCCCATGCTCCATAAGGAGAATTAACATCCCTTTTAACTCTTGCCCATTTCTGTTCCCAGCTAAACTCTTCCAGTTCCTTATTAATTGTCATCCACAATTTCTCATCTTGTTGATAAAGTATGAGTGGATTACCTACAAAAGCAAAGGAACTGTAAACATTTTCACTGCCTGTATCTTACAGTCCAAATTCATGGTCACAACCTTACAGTATCACACTTTTCTAATTATCTTTTGCTTTTTCTCCTTCCATGTCTTTAGCTGCTTGACTGTGATGCTTTTGACCCATATATTCCTGTATTTCATTTTGTCATGTCTTTGTGGATGTCCTTCATTAGATCACTGTTGCATTGTTCCAGAAAGATGAGCTATCTTATTATCTCGCCAAATAACCCGGACATCCGGCTGAGGTATCAAAGCCAAAACCTTCTGTAGAGCCATACATCTGAAATATGACGTAAGCCCACAGGCTTAAGGGTCAATAAGCAGACATGCAAATGTAAATCTGGTATACCTCACTATGCTAGCATTGTTGAAGTGGTTATTCAGTGTAAATATAATTTATTATGGCTGATTCTGCCCTTTAAAATTTTGTTGCTCTTATATTCTTAATATTATGTAAACTACTTCCTCTGCAACTCAGCAAAAAAGTCCCTTGCCGTGCAGTATCTTTCCTACTTCCAACTCTTCTATATGGAGCCCCTTTCCTCACCAACATCCAGTCCTCTCAAACTAAAACTTGACTCATGCTATAACAAAATTGCCAAATTTGCTACAAATACAAAATACTGCATCCACTACTGCTCTTCACTACACCAAGTAAATTGGCTCGAGCTCCCTCATTAATTCACTTATGCACAAATAATTACTGCCCATAAACTACAATCCAACAGCCTGCCCATCTCTCTCCCACATTTTGAGTACATAACAACCAAGATGACACGTAAAATCAGAAAATAAAATGCTGTTAAACATTAATATACCTAAGCTCTCAGCCAGCCAAATGCTATACTCTTATGCTGTCTCCAAATTATGGAACAACCTCCCAGCCTCTCTCAGGGCCATCAGCAATCATACTAACTTAAAAAAATCCCTTAAACTGCATCTCTCCTCACACTGGATATGCACCTCTACCCCTACAGAGTACCCCAAAACCTAACCTTTTATCAGAATGTTTCCTCTTTCTTGCTCTATGACCAGCCCCACCCCCTTCCCTTTTCAAATCTACCCCTTCTGCTGTCACTCTAGTGTCTGCAATCCCCACTTTCACCTTCTGCTTCACTCTCTTTTCTCTATCCTGTGCTCAGTTATCTCTCTACTAACATCTCACTTAGACTTAACACTTTTTCACTATCATAGGCACATAAGTAGCAATAACTCTCCTCCATTTCATCAAATGATTCTGTTATTTTAACATTTTCTGTATAATTATGCTTTATTTTATGTGCTACTACTATATTGCATACTGTACTTATTGTGTTAACACTTTATCTGTATGTAACTATATTTGGAGCTTTTCTTCCCTGGCTTTCACTGAAAATGGGCTCTTCTCAGGCCCAGTGGACTTTCCTGGTAAGCAAATGCAATAAATAAAAAAAAATAAATAAAATTAATGCCATGTCTGTGTTTTGTGGGATAAAGAAGCAAAGCCTTGAATGTGACTTGGGTGATGTGTTTGAGTAGTGGTTTTGGCACTGGAGGAGCACCAGGTGGAAGAGGATGAGAGTAAATGGCCAACCCCACTTTAATGTAGTTTGTTATCCACCACCAAGTAGAATCATGTGGGCAACACAACAGATAAATGTAGACAATTTGGTCTTGGTTCTGCAAAGATGGTAACAGTAAACTCAAGATCATGTACCTAGAAGCAGATGCATTTACAGGGAGGGCGTAGTCGACACTTTTGGTTAGGGAGTGTTCACATCAGCTACCCATCTGTGAGGTGAGGATGGTTAGAAATGTCATCTTAGCCCACATCAGTGCATTCAGCAAGGACATAAAGCTTTGTTTCTTCATGTATGATGGACTTTCCATTCAGCTGTTGTTACCCAGAAATAGGTACATGTTTTAGCAGTGAAAAACATATGATCATGTACTTTTCTAACAGTATGTTAAGGAGACCAATAATGTTTCAAGATACATGCTTAGAAGATGTTAAAGATCTAAGCGTCATCACTAATTATTTTATTAGTGAACATCTTCACAAAATAATCTGCACTGCACTTAGACTTATGGGTAATATGGCAGATATAAATCATTTGTAAGGCTATATAATTCATTTTTGTTCATGCACATAACCGTTAAATTAGAACACGTACAGAGAAGGTTTACCAAAACCTTCATTCTGTAAATAAACTGAATTATGAATCAAGTTTTCAACAACTGCTTTTTTATTCCCTGTATTATACTGTACATGTTTTAGGGGTAAATTAATATTGGCAGATAAGATATTTAAGTGTGAAGAACTGGAGTAGTTTTCAGTTTAGAAATCTAGCAAGATGCTAAAACCATAATAATCTGAAAATATGTATAAACTGCAGTAGGAATAAAATAAGAGCAGAATTCCTAAAACAACTTATTCCAGTGATTTGGAATAGACTACTGTTGTGCATCTGGGATTTGAATAGTCTACATCTTTCGAAAAGAAACTTAGACTTATGGGTGGAAGGAGAAGTTTACAATCCCAAATGTAAGAATTCAGTGTTCCCAGAAGGCTTTTGGCTGGAACCCTGTAACACTGAACATATGAAAGTATGTGATATTAAACTTTATTTTGTTATGTATTAGTGTTTGTACTCCAAATATTATATAACACATTTAAACTTACACTACTAAAGACTTCACTGGCAGCAGCATTGCAGGACAAGGCAGCGTGGAGGGGATTTTTGTGATTTTGATTGAGGAACTGAGTGGTTCGGAGACTGTCATTGTGATAATTAATTTTGTTTTTAATTTGAGCCAATGTTAGAACTCTAAGATATTTAGTCCTTTTAAATTCTCACCTTTCAAATATCACTGTATTGAGTGACTCTTCTTCCTCTGTAGCTGCTTTAAGGGTGCTTTAACAGAGTTCTGTGTGTTGGACTGTGAAGGAAAGGAGGGCTATTAACATTTAATAGTTTTATTATTTTAATAGTATTAAGCAAGAATAAAGAAATTTAATTTATGCATATTTTTTTTTGCATTGATGTACTGTTGGAAATGGAGTACTTATGGCATAATGGAAAGAATGGATAATTGTACTGGACTTGGTAGAGAGAGGCATTTTAATGCAATGTGCTGGCTATATGATACATACTGTTTGTGTTGGAAGGGTGGGATGATAACAAAAAGAAATGTTAGAAATGTTACACTAGGTTAATACATCAAGCACATAATTCAGTGTACCTTAAGATGGATAATTCAAATGGAAGCCTATGTTTACTAACATAACGTATATTTCATGTAATATTTTTTTAAATGCAGAGATCCAAATGTTTATCAAGGTAGGCTGTGATATTAACACACAAGAGAAAGATGACAATAAAATGCCATATTATTAAAAAGATATTACAAATATGCCAGACAGTGAACTGAACAGTGCTATTGACAGTTTAGACATGCAGCAAGAACTATTTTCTGCCCTTGCTGAGCAGCATTATGGAGATGATACCATTAACCAGCATCACAACAGACAGGAATGATCATTCCAAGACAACACCCACATAAGTGGTTTAAGATTTAAGAAATAATGCAGGCATTAGTGCAGGAAGTACATGGAGTGAAATTATAAGCAGAGAAAGTAAAAAAATGGTGTTTTACAGAGTAGTAAAATAAGAAAATGGGTGGGACCTTGGAGTTCTACGAGCAAATTGAATTTCAACCCAATGGAAATAATGAGATTGAAGGAGATGGTATTATAGTTAATGGAAATGGTGATCTTGATTATAGGAGTTTCCTTATTTTGGGAATAACAAATCTGTTCTCAAAAATCAGCAGAGAACACATTGCCATATGTTGTCTAAGACATTGTATAATAAAAGCTGTTAGGATTGCCTTAGAGAAATATTTTTGAGAGATGCAAGTAGCAGGATGATATTTTGGTTGTAGCTGGAAATAATGACCTAGTGACAACAAACAGACTTTGTCTGAAGATAAAATTACTCTTAAGTGAGAAAGTGCCATTTACTATGGCCTTTTGTGATGTTTTTTCCAGCAGTTAAATTCACGGGTGATTTTATTGGCCTCTGCTAGTAAATTTACAAAAATCTTTAGAAGATACGTTTAAAATGGTCAATAAAGGAAGTAACTCTGGGAAAATTTTGAGAGTAATCAGAAGTAATTTTGTAAGGGTGGTTCACATTTAAGTCACCAAGGCAATCAGTTATTTATAACCAAGTTAACTGAGTTGGTCAAGGCTTTTTTTAGGAATAGCAGGTAGGCTAGTAATGTGAAGAGCCTTAAAATGCTTTATGTCATATGCAAGAAGCTTAAATAGTAAACTTTGTGATCTAGAAGCAAGAAATGAGGGAGTAAATAGTACATTATTTTGTTCCCTGAAACATGATTTAGTATAACTAGTAACCCGCTTAAATTACTAGTATAACTAGTAAGCTGCTTACATTGCAAGGATATAAAGAGCACCATATGTATAGGATAACTGGAAAAGGGTAGTGTTGTTTCACTGTAAGTAGGGAATTACTCTCTTTGCAGCAATGACATTGGGAGAGTGAGGTTATAGTTAATTTATGTAAAAGTAAAGAAAAAACAGTGTTTTCTTTTATAGGTTCCCCAGTTTGAACAATATAATTTCAAGAGAGTTTTAGAATATGCTTAAAGGTTGCTTTAAAAGAATATGCCATGATGCAGAATGTTCATAGGATACATCAGAATGTGCCATCATCTGAGTAAGATGGTATATGTTCTGTAATAGAAGTTAGCATTGAAATTATGTAGAAGTAATACATGATCCTACAGCCTTAAATTCTACATTGGTATGTTGAAATTAGAAAACTAATAATTGTTGGGTAGACCCTCAGGCAGAGCTGATTGTTCAAGTATAGTTTGAGACGTTAATATTATTTTACCTTAAGTACAAGAAATAACTTTTCAGTAAGAAGAAATTTTATCTATCCACTTTACTGTTATTGATGAGTCTGTGGAAAAGTGGAAATATTTATATTGTTTGATAAATGTACGGAAGACAGCCTTTGCGGGAAGGCAGTTAGAAAGCCTTTGATGGTTCTGAAAATCATTAAACAAATGATATGAGCCCAAGGAAGTGCACAAGGAACAGGGAGCAAGTTTTGCTCCTTGGTGGAATAAACGTTTAATAAAAGCACACAATAATACATATATATATGGGAAATATACATATATATATATATATATATATATATATATGTGTGTGTATATATATATATATATGTGTGTATATATATATATATATATATATATATATATATGGGAATTCTATAAATAGTAAGCTACAATATCAAAAAGCCAAAGCTGACTTCAGATTAAAGCTTAGAAGGACTAGATTCTGTTATGTCTGAATTAGCAGAACACTCTAGTAACAAGAAAACTGTGTTTAAACATTTAAAGAGGTATGGCAAAAAAAAAAAATCACTCTAATATTAATGTAGTGGTTGGCAACTCTGCTGTATCTGACAGCCATCAAGTGGCAAATATTTTTCGTGTTTTTGTTTTGTTTATCATGATGCAGAATATTTTATTTCAGTAATACAGGTATTTCCCTAGTAGTTACCATGCTACTAAAAGCTATAGAGTCCATAAAGCCTACATTTGGAGGTTGATCTGCTGGCCTAAATAGTTATTGCTTAAAGAATACCCTTAAATCTGTGCCTCGTGCATGACACGTCTTTTATTCTTCATTCAAAACAGGCTGTGCACCCAACAAGTGGAAGAAAGTGATCATAATACCTATAGCAAAAGGCAGCAACAGGAATGGTGTGGAAAATTATTGACAGATAAATTTATTTAGCATCAGAGCAATGTTTAGTGAAAATAATGTAGTAGGTCAGTTATCATCCAATAGATTGATCGAAAAAAATCGGACCTCAGCATGGGTTTATTTAGTGTTGCTCTGGTGGTCTATCAAATGTAATTAACTTCTATGTGGAATCAAGGAATACTACTGTATATAATCTGCATTGATTTGGATAAGGCATTCAACTCTATTCCCCTTAAAGAATTATTAGTAACATTGTGTGAATTAAGAATTCATAATCATTGGTTAAGGTTGGTAGTGATATAGTTACTATTTAGAAGTGGTAATGTAAGAATTAAGAATGCCTTTAATAGAAATATGGTGATTGATGCAGGTGTACAACAGGAATCTATTTTGGGTCCATTAATCTTCTGTATATCTATGCCAGGAATTCCTACTGCCATAAATATAAAACAAAGTAGGTTTGTGGATGATGTGAAAATAGGTGCATTAATGTCTAATATAAGGGAACAAGCAGCCGAAGATTTTGGAGAATCTAAATACTTGGTCTAAAGTGAAGAAAATGTGTTTTAATGCAAATAATATGTAATTCCAAATGCATTGGATGATTGCATTATATCTGAGGAATAAAATATAGAAAATGTTGGCATTGTAGAAGGTAAACGCCTTGAATTTGATGATAATACCAATTTAGTTATTAGAAAATGTTATTCTTCATGACTTTTTTCTGTACTTTTATTAGTACAGGAAGGTTCGAATTATACTCAAGGAACTAATAAGGACACATATACTGTGACAGTGTATACTTACAGTAAGACTCAAATGGGAAAAATGGAATGAATTCAAGGATGTTTACTAGGCAGATAACTAGAGTTAAGCATTTGAGATATAAGGATAGATTATACAAGCTATCATTGCACACAGTTTTGTATAGGTTAGCAAGGGATGATTTAATTTAATGTGCAGATGTTAGGTTAGTGAAGCTACATCATCTATACAGGGACTGGAGTTTGATTCTCATACTCAACCAGGAATCATGCAAGCCTTGCTGTACAACCTCCATGTAGGAAAGGTATTAAAAAGAGGCTATTTTCAGTACAGAGCTTCTAAACTGTGCAATTCCATGGTACTTAGCTGGGAGCTTAGATGCTTTTAAAAAGTTCTAGGATAAATGTGTTGGGGGTGGAATATTTGATCCCGATTTTGTTGATACAGACTCCTCAAAAAGCTTGCTTGTGCTTTGGTTTATATAAATATACATCAAACATTGTGGCAACTTTCCTGTTTTTGCTCAGATACTGGCTTTAGAAGACTTACCCAGAACACTGTGAGATTAAGAAGTGACCACATTTTACCCAGTGTGTTTCATAGTATTCTTTCAGCTGCTATATAGCAGTGTGCTTTGGGCATTTCTGCCTTTTACATGGAACTTTTTACCCTTTTTTGTATCAACATTTGCTTGCAGTCTTGATCAGTTTCCTTTAAGACAAATACAGTATGATTGTTTTAGTGATATAAATTTATTATAATATGTATTTTTACTTTTTAATTTGCAGTACTTTTCATAACTCAATGAATGGATTTTCTTGACTATTTTTATGCAATATGTTTTTCCTTTTGGATTAGCGTAATTAAATTTTGGCTGAAAAAGTGACACTTTAGTGTGGTTTACTAACTGTTTAGACATAACTAAAATAAAGCACATTTAGCCTCCTTATGCAGTTTCTCAGGATGGGATTTCAGTGATCTTAACAGAGTCTTCTCAAGTTCTAACGTGAAACCCATTAGGTGTAATTACCTTTTGCAGTGTTGCAGGTTTTTTTAAGACTTCTGTGAAAAATCCTGTCTATCCTGGGTGCTACTGATTGCTAATTGTAACTAATATCAATTTTCGTCTTTCATGAATACTGATCAAAAATGTTAATTTATCAACACAAGTTTTTTTGTCTCTTTTTCTGCCATGCTGTTGTCCAGTGTTAATTTTTTTTCCTTTCATTGTTCCCTTATATAGATATAAAAGCTTTGTTTAACCTTTTGTATCTTTTTGTTTCCTGGCTACCTTACTTGATTCCTTCTGATTTAGCTAATGTACTTCACTGTTTTCTTCTTCTTAGTTTTGCTTTGCCTTTTCCCTCACATTTTAAGCCACTTCAATTGAGAAATCATCTTTCTTTATTTTTAGATTTTTCATTAGTTTTGCACAACAGCATATTGCTGCTTTTATGGTTAGTGAGAAGCTTTCTGAAACTTTACCTCAGTTTGTCAGTCTACCATATTAAATTCCACCTTGTGCATTGAAGTTGATAGTGAGCAACACACTCATGTTATCACACATTTCCAAATATTTGTCCACTTCTGTATCTGAGATAATGTTCCATTCACTGTTTCAGATCAACAATTCCAAGACTACACTTTCCCACGCAGTAAGCTCGAGTATTTATCTGACTTCTCACCTCTCGCAGAGCATCAGGAATGCTCCTTTTCTTAACACTAGGTGCAGTCAAGTTTGCACAGACTTATGTAGCATAGTGCAGTTTATAAAATTAAATGTCTTCCCTTTCCATATTTGGTCAGTTCCTTGTCTTTTTTTTGATGTTTAAACAGAGGTTAAATATTCTGTCACTGTGCAGTTTTTCCTCCCATTTCTAGTCTCAGGTGTTGCCCATAGTATCATCTTATTTTTGAGCTTACTTGCACCTTGTTGTGTTATAGTTTATTGCATTCTTCTCTTCCCGTCCGTTAAACATATGACTGTACCTCCTCTGTTTTATCTACTCTCACTCTCTTATATAGATTTTGCTTTGGTATGTTTGCATTCCCATTATGGTTCTCTATGTATCATATTCCTTCTAGTGCCAATTATCTAAACACTGTGGTTCCATCCCTTCTACCAGATGATGTAGCTTTATTACCCTGTGGATGTCCCTACTCTCTAACTTCCTAAGGACTTGCCCCCTTCCCGTATCCATATGTGTATTCTCTTAAGTTTACTTTTCATACCCAAAACTTAAACAAGTCAGTTACTTTTCCTCCAGTGGGAAACCTAACAGTGGCTGTACACCATCTCACTGCTCTGTCACCTCAGCATGCTTGAAATGTTGGTTTTGTGAGGTCAAGTATTGGTGTTCGTTTAGGTTTGTTCCCTACATCAGTACAATTTCAAACACGTCTTAAAATACACTCTTCCTTCACCATGGTTAACTGAGATGATACAACAGTTTGTCTTCTTGAGGTAATACCAGTCAAAGCTTTAGCCAAATGAAAGAAGACATTTCAAGCTTTGACTAGATAAAAAAAAAAAATTCTCCCCAAGGGGATTAGCACCTCTGCAGTTTCCATGTGGAGTGCTTAGGTTCCCAGAATACTGTCTCTTAAAATACTAATCCCATAGTTGCAGAACTGTAGAGAAAAATGAACAGCCTAATAAACCTGGAATCATTGTTGGAGCAGAAATAGAAGCTACACTAGTTGTGATTTCCCTTGGTGAGCAGCTATCAAACTGTTGCAAATTGGGTAAGTATCATTGATGAGTTGAAATCTCACTCATCTAATACTTGGTCAAATGTTGGGAATCTTCGGTATCACATATGGGTAAGATGGTGCATAATCCCTGTTTCTAATCTCAATAAAATTTACATGTATACAGCCATTAGTTTCTTGTCAGCAAAAAGACATATTTGGGCCCAGGTCTCATGCCATGTTTTTCTGCTAGTCTTTAAGAGAAACTAGCTGGTGAAGTGAGTAGGCCAGTGCTATATCTTACAGTAGGAATCTACAAGTGACTTTGTCATATTCTCTTCTGCTTTTCTTATTAGTAGTTGCACCTCGCCATGATGGGGCCATACTTATTTATCAGTTCCATTCAGTCTTTCATAAAACAGATCACTGTTCCATACAGAGCAGTCTGATAAACCTTGTGGTACAAAATCAGTGTTGTATCGCACTCCTTTCTTCCTTCTACAGAAAGAAGTAGAGATTTTCCTGCTTCCCTTGTTTCTTACCAAGAGCACCTATTTTTGGTCGAGGGTCCCCCTGTGGAAGGTATTAAAGAAACTCCCCAGAGTTCATATTTACAGTATCACTTTGTAACATTATTCCCCAGATCTCATGTAATCTACCTTAATCTCATTTGCATAGTTTAATAATCTTCTGTATCTATGGTTACTAGGAGTAATTACATGGCGTTTCAGAATCATAGTAGATGGCACAAAAGTAGGAATAAGCACTTTATTGTTCCAAGACATGTCTGCCTGTTAACATTTGCTAACTGCACAGGAAGCCTAATCCAAAGAAAGATCCATTTCAACCATAACTTGGGCAGTAGGTAAGTACAAAGAAAATGCTATGAAGTAACGCTACATATTGAAATAGGCATGAGATACGTACAGTAAATTATACCCGTAAATTGCCAGATTTTGAAACATAGATCTTATTTATATATTTTGGAATTCATTATCTGAAATGTCCAACTGTGTTCAAAGAAGCCCTTTTTCAGCAGAGGATCTGCAGATGTAGAACGTTCTAGTAGAATGATACTGCATAATCGAAATGTTCATAAACAAATTATAAAATATAGAAGAATGTGACTGTATACTGAATTATATAAATATACATTACAAAATATAGAACAGTTACAATAAGTGGATTATAAACTGGATTATAAACTGAATTTGCATCAATACTGTGAGATGTTACAATCAATAAAAAATAAAAAGACATCTTGTAAATACTGAAGAACTACAGAGAAAAGATCTGAAAAGTGAAAAGATTGCAGTGAACAAGTGAAAGTATAGATACGCTTAGGGGAATTAGAAGTGGTAGAGTAAGTCTCAGTGACCAGATCTAGTGTATGGCAAGTGTGAAGGTATAGTGGGAGCTTTAAGGAAATGAGAGTGGTAAAAATGATTGTGTATGGTAAAAATGATTGTGTATGTTTGGAATAGCTATGTGAGCAGGTAAGAGAAAATCGTAAGTTTAAATTACTATGAGGAACTCCGGGGGAATATAGTTATGTTCAACAGTTAGTTGAACTTTATTTTTTATGAGAGCTATCACTGAGTCAGTTTTGGCTGTGTGTGTATTAATATACAGCAGAAATAAGTTTTGATTAAAGAGAAAAAAAATGATTTAAATAGAAAATCATAGCTAAGTGGTGGGGCAGTTTTAGTTGAAGTGTCTGCTGACATGGAGGTGAGCAAAATTTGGTCACAGGTATTTGCCTGATGAGGTAGAGAAGAACATGGAGGTAAATAAAACTGAGTGAAGGTATTTGCATGATAGAAGAGATTAAAATGGGGACAGAGATTGAAGAAGTGAGGATTTTACTCTTGTGCTTCTGAGTAGTAGTATAACTGAAAATTGTTTAGGTAGGATTTTACTTTGTGTTTTAGATATTTGGATTAGCTGCTTAGTGAATTGAGAAGGGCATGGAGTTCCATATTTCTACCACATAGTTGTAGAGCAAGTCATTATGAAAGTTGTGTGACAATGTTACTATTAAAAGTGGCTGATCTAAGAAATTTAGAGGCTGTGAAGGACTACACCAGTTAAGCAGAGAAATGAGAGAGGGGCAGAAATGTGAATTGTTTATAACTTTTAGCTGGTTGTATTTTAGGAGGTTTGGAAAGTTGAGCCGTTTCATTTTCTTGAGAGTGATTTAGTGATGTCTACTAGTGGATAGATTGGTGTCAAATTTAGCTATTTTGTTTTATGGCTGTACTGTTCTATCAAGTTGGATAGAGTGTAGGTTTGCAATGATGAAGGAGGCACAAGAAGAGGGGATGAGGTAAGTAAATCCTATAGTTTTCTGTGCCTGATGTGATAAGTAAGATTTGGTTCTGTTTAGTAATCACAGTGCCTGATTATTTTTGATATCCTGTTGGATATCTGTGTTAAGGTTTAAGTGATTGTAATGACTCCAGCTAGTTTGGTATAGTTGGCTGTTTCTATGGCATTACTGTTGGAGGATTTTAATGTGAAGGGTTTTTGGAGGCTAGAGAGTGATTTTTTTTGGAAAATAAACCTGGTTTTACTTGAGTTTAAGACAAGGCTGGAGATATCTAAAGTTAGGAGGGAAGAAGCTGATAAAGATCTAGAAGATTTTGTTTTGTTTAACAATATTTTAAGAGAATGGGCAGCACCAACATCCTGGGAAAAAGCTGTGGTGGCTGTAGTACCTAAGGACAGTAAAGACATCTCTGATCCAGCTTCATATAGGTTCATAGGTGTGTACTAGACCAATGGCCCTTGGGCCTTTACAAGCCTAGCCATAGGATTACCCTGGCATAGTGCCACATGACCTTAGTTCCCATTGCCTCTGTCGAGTAGAGCCACTGGAGTTATCCCCTGGGTGAATTTTCTGTTTCCCATCCACTCATCAAGATTTCTCTTGAAGAGGGTCAGCGAGGTGCTCTGCTTGACATGTATGGGAAGTCTGTTCCATAGCATGGGCAGTCTGTGGGTTATGAACCTGTCCATCCAGCATGTTCTCTTAATTGTGGTAATGAGGTTGAGGTCTCTGGAACATGTGGTGCGGAGGGATTGGGATTTCTTTAGCTGTAGCATTTCTAACAGAGCTGGGTCAGCCATGACTTTGTAAGTCAAACAGAGATTGCCTCTAAGTAGGCGATATGAGACAGAGAATAGTTGGAGTTTTTTGAGTCTGTCCATATAGGACAAGTGTTTAAGGCCTAGGATCCTCTTTGTGAGGTACTTTTGTGGCTTCCCCAGTTGTTGCAGGTTTCTAGTGAGGTACATCCCAAATGGGGCATTGTACTCGATGATTGGCCTAATGAAGGAAGAGTAGAGGGAGACAATGACCTCTTTCTTCCTGGATGCAAAACCCTTAGTAATGAGATGTGCCACACACAAGGACTTTCTGTCCACAGAGGTATTGTGGTGATCAAAAGAGAGGTTGCAGTCAACCTGTGTTCCCAGATCTCTCGTAACGCCTTCTGTGTTCAGTGGACTACCATCAGTGTGGTAATTCATGGAAACCGGGTTTTTCCCAAAGAGGATAATGACACATTTTTGTGGCATTGAACTTAAGGCCATTGTTCTGATACCAGTCATTGGTCTGAGTGAGGCCATTCTGTAGGATGTCAGCATCACTTGGGAAGTTAATAATAGCTCCCAACTTGCAGTCGTCTGCGAACTTTGTCAGCCAGAGTCCCTTTGTGTTTGCCTGGAATTCAGAGAAGTAGATAACCAAACAGGAGAGGACCCAGGACCAAACCCTGGGTAACTCCACTCATGACTAGTCGGCAGTCTGACTTGGTGTCAGCTACTTTCACACTGTGGGATCTATCTGTGAGGCAGTTTGCAACCCAACTAGTGATATAGGGGTTGATGGCCAGCTTAGTGAGTTTTTCTATGATTCCTGAGTGGGGAATGGTATCAGAAGCCTTGGCCAGATCAAGGTAGGTTATATGAACCACCTTGCCTTCATCCACAGCTCTGGTGACTGACTCAAAGTAGTCGACCAAGTTGAGCAGGCATGATCTACCCTTCACAAAACCAAACTGTGTGGGATCCAGAGTTTGGAAATTCACTATAACCTTGTTTATTAGGTCCATGATGATGCCTTCCATAGCTCTGCATATCAGACTTTTTAGGCTTATGGGATGATAGTTCCCAGGGTCTGTATTCTCTCCTTGTTTTTGGAGAGGGATGACTATAGCAGTGCGGCATTCGGTAGGGACAAAGACTGAGGCGAGGATGTGATTGAACAGGGCACACAGGTGAGGTGCCAGTTCACTCTGTGGTTCATGTAGAACACAACCAGGGATATTGTCAGGTCCCATAAAAGCTGTATTCTTGGCCTTGGACAGTGCTGTTTTAACCTGTGCAGTAGTAATACTGGGTTGCCTGGCAATCTACTGGTATTGTGATTGGTCTTTGGGAGGGGGGTAAAGTTGGCACTGAATCTGTCAGCTGGTATACTGGCAATATCTTTTGGCTCTGTGTAGAAGGTACTATTATGCAGTAGCTCAGAGCAAATCTGGGTATTGCTGTGGAGATTGTTTACATAACTATAGAAGGCCTTGTGGTTGTCTTTACTATCTGCTGCAGTTCTGTTTTCATAGCTTGCTTTAGAAGATTTGATAAGGGATCTCAACTTTTTGTTGAGGCTGATAAGGGAGTCTTTCCAGTCTTGGGACTTCACCTTATTCTGTATCAGTTTCCTCCTCCTGTTGTAGAGTTTGCATATGGCAGGGGACCACCAGATTAGCTTCCTTATTTTGGAGGAGAGCGTTTTGGTTCTATTGGGTATGGTGAGAGGTTCCCTATTATGCTGTCGCAGACGCAGGTTGTCGAATGAGTCTTTGTCGAACAGTAAAGTGCGAAAAGGCAAAATAGCGAAGTGGCTGTTTAGCAAATTCTTTCCCTGGGAAAGAATTTGTTTGGCCGCTTTCACTACTTTTCCCTTTTGGCACTGTAGTGTGATCTCTGAGTTGGTATATTTAAGTAGGGGGGTGTCCCACATTAAGTAATGTTTTACTGTTTTTTTTTTTTTTTTTTCAGAACAGCAATTGTTTTCTATTGGAAAATAATCACTGTTCAGAAGTTTCAATGTTGTAAATGGGGTCGATTGTCGTTCGCTCTTCTGAGCTTGCGATATGATAATATAGACCCATGGTGAGAGCCATTCATTTGTGTATGTGTTGGTACAGCACATTGGTGTATGATTCTGTGGTCATGCAGCTATTCTCCATTTGCATGGGTGCCATGAAGTTAGCCACCTCTGCTTTTAGGAGCCCAAGTTAGCTTTGGAGAAGTTCTTCATGATGGTTACCTTTGTGAGGGGAGGGGGGGGGGGTGTGGGATGGATCTGGATTTCCAAGCTGATTAGTTTGTGGTCTGATCTAATCAGGGAGAAGCTGACTATTGGTGTAGAGCAATGGTCGCCCATGTTAGTAATGACCAGGTCAAGGATGTTGCTACCTCTAGTGGGGGTAAGAACGAGCTGGTCCAGGGCATTAGAATTAATGAACTCCAGGAAACTTTGGGGAAGTGTATTGGTACATGAGTAGTTTACCCAATTAATGGAGGGTAGTTGAAGTCACCTAGTAAGAGAGTGTTAGGTTGGACTCTAATATTCTCCAGGGTGCTTAGGAACGTGGAGTGCAAGTCTTGGGACATGGTTCGAGACCTATAGCAGGCTACGACCTGAATCGCTGTCTTACCCAATGTTAGCTGCACCTGAAGTATCTCTGATGCATTATGTTGAGCTACCAGTCTGGAGGCGTGTGCATTCTTTATGAATATGGAAACACCACTGCCTTTGGAGCTTCGGTCCAAGTTCTGGGGCCAAAAGGTGTGGAATGAGTTAAAGCCTGGTAGTGCAGGGGTGCTTTCTGCTACTTTGAACCAGGTCTCTGTTTCAGTACAAATGTCAATGTTCTTCATTTTAAGGAGTGCCTCTAGAGAGTACATTTTGAGATTTAGACTTCTAGCATTGAGCAACATGACCCTCAGATTGCATTTGTTAGTAGCTGTTATGGGGTAATTTGGTCTTTGGAACACCACCTAAAAAAGGCAGTATAGGGGTGGCAAGAGCCTTGGCCAATATCTGGAAGCCCAGGGGTGACAGATGCAGGCCATCTCTGGCAAAGCATCGAGGACTGTCAGTCATGTCATCCCAGGCAGACAGATACTGGATCCCCTTAGAATGACACCAGAAACTTGAGCCAATTGTTGAAATCAGTCATTTTCTACTTGTACTGTGGTATCATTCTGGGTGATGGTAGGATGCTGTATAGGGCTAGGGTCATACCCGCTTGGAATCCGTAATCCGAGAGCTCCTCCATCCAGGGAGGTACGTCTCAGGTCATTCACATCCACATGTACAATAACAGAGTCGTATTTGTACCTGTTGTTGAGGGACCTGAGTGCGTGTGTTATGTGGTGGATCCTGACACCTGACAGGCAGCTGACTGTTACTTTCTCCTTATTCAACCTAGTGAGTGGACATCAGTGTGCCTCACTATCGAGTCACCTGTAACTAGTGTGTTGGGCATGCTGTTTTGCCTTAGGGACTTTGGTTGAGTGGCACACTGTTTAGGAGAGTTGTGTCTCGTGATTATTGTTGTGTTGTGGCGGTTGAGTGCATTTCTGCCTTGGAGGTCTCTACTGCTTGGGTAGATTTTTATTGAGAGCCTCCACAAAGGTGGGTGTGTGGTTTGTGTTTTTATGTGAAGGCAGTGCTGGTGTGTGTTCTGGAGGGTTATGTATTCCATGTGGTGTGGTGCAAGTGTTGACCTTCTTCCCTTGACCAGCTATTCCAGTCTTGGCTGGAGAGTGTGTGGCTTCCAATTTGGGTATATAAGTGCATCTCTCACAAGTCTGAGTGTTGGAAGGTAAGAGGAGATGGTTGTCAGTGTATATGAGGCAGTTGCCACATTGCCTCAGGATGCCCAAGTTCACCAGGTTAATAGGAGAAAGCACAGGGAACTGACCTTTAGCCATGCCTGGAGAGGTGGGCATTGATAGTAAGTATTGGATCTGTTTCCTTGTAGAACGTTTAGTGCTGGTAGCACTTTTGTGTGCTACAATAATTGCTAAAAGAAGTCTGGTAAAGTGCTAGAATAATAAGGTAGTATAAGTGCAGGAGAGGATAGAAGTAGTAGATCTAATGGAAAAGTTGAAGAGCAGACTCTGGCACTACTCAAAAACTTACAAACAGTCCTGGATACAGCAAGTCTGTATCTGGACTAGACTAGTTACAGGAAATGCAGGAAATAAGTGCAAATGTGGGCTTTTAAACTGGAATGTTGAGAGAAATGGAAAAACTGTCCAAACAGCCAATAAACTACAATTTCTGGGCCAGGAACCACTCCTGTTTAGGTAGATAGGCTACCTAGTGCTTACAACTCCCACTGATAAGCTAGATGGAGAGCTAGAAGGCTTCCCTCCATCACAGAAAGGCTTGGGGGGCTCAGAAGCATACAACCAGTCCTGGATACAGGAAATCTATATCTGGACTAGACTAGTTACATGAAAGGGGGAAACCAGTGCAAATGCGAGCTTTTAAATCAGAAAGTTGAGTGTGATGGAAAAACTGCCCAAATGGCCAATAAATACAATGTCCAGGCCAAAAACTATTCCTTATGTGGTAGATTTGCTACCTAGTGCTTACCACTGTCACTGATAAGCTAGAAGGCTTCCCTTCAACACAGAAAGGCTTGAGGGGATCAGGAGCTTACAAACAGTACTGGATACAGCAAATCTGTATATGGACTAGACTAGTTACAGGAAAGGGGGAAAACAAGTGCAAATGCAGGCTTTTAAATCAGGAAGTCGAGAGAAATGGAAAAACTGCCCAAATGGCCAATATCTACAATTTCTGGGCCAGAAACCACTCCTGTTGTGATAGATGGGCTACCTAGTGCTTACACTCCCAGTGATAGGCTAGAAGTCTTCCCTCCAACACAGAAAGGCTTGTGGGTGGGGGGCTCAGGAGCTTGTAAACAGTCCTGGATACAACAAATCTGTATCTGGACTATACTAATTATAGGAAAGGGGGAAACAAGTGCAAATGTGTGTTTTTAAATCAGAAAGTTGAGAGAGAGAGAGAAAAACTGCCCAAACAGCTGATTTCTGGCCCAGAAACCACTCCTTGTGTGGTAGATAGATTACCTAGTGCTTACCACTCTTGCTGACAAGCTGGCAGGCTTCCCTCCAACACAGACAGGCTTGGGGGGCTCAGGAGCTTACAAAACCGCCCTGGATACAGCAAATCTATATCTGGACTAGACTAGTTGCAGGAAAGGGGGGAAACAAGCTTAGAAAATTTTTTTTTTTTTTTTAAGTAAAGTGGAAAATGAGAAAGCTGGAACAGAAGATAATTCAAGGTTAAGAATTTAAGTGGGTTGGCCTTCACAAATGTTCTCTCTCTATTAGGTAGAATGAACTAATGACACTTGACTGGGAGGAGTGTCCCAGATCAAATATACAGTATGGGCGGGCAACTGCAAAGCCACCACGTATAAGAACAAGACGACAATAGGGAGGGGGTGATAAACTATTAATGAAAGTTTTAAACAGATAAAGGAACAAGGAGACTCTAGAGAATGCTTTTAGCTACAAACAAATCAATTATATAATACCTGACTAGAACACAGAAACCTCAAAAAAATGCACAGAAAATCATGGATAGAGCACTCACAAACAGAAAATACAACTCTCAGTATGAAAAAGCAGTTTGCAGTTAAGCAATCCAGTAAACATGCAATTAGAGTAATGAAACCGTATCTAGCAATGAAAAATACAGTTAAAACAGTATAAAACAGTACATAAATGCAGTGAAACAGTAAAAAAAGCTTTATAACAGTGCAAAATGTAGTAGATTAACTGTATAGCACAATTATAAGCATTACAGAAGTACAATTCAATGAAATAAGTGTAAGAAATAACTTATTCTGCTCTTGGAATCTTAAGGAATTTCTGCTTAGTCCCAGTAATGACTCACCAGCCACAGCCTGGTAAATACAAGCGTACTGCCTGCCCCTCCCATTTCAATTATAAACCATAATTATTAAATTTTGAGTCTGTAATGGCTGAAGGAATGGAAAAGGTGATGGCAACATTGATGGATTTATTTATTACTTTATTTATTTGACATTTGTTAACCAGGTTAGTCCAATTGAGCCGGTAGCCCATTTTCAGTGGACACCCGAGGTGAAAAGCTCCAATGATGAAATAATGTTCATAAACACACAGAGTAATAATAACATACATTCAGAGTTTTACTTAGTATTACATAGTGAAGTAATGCAATATGGAAATTACAGTAGTACAAAAA
Source organism: Protopterus annectens (assembly GCF_019279795.1). NCBI lineage: Eukaryota > Metazoa > Chordata > Ceratodontiformes > Protopteridae > Protopterus > Protopterus annectens. Next base: position 507,011,272 of record NC_056738.1, read on the forward strand.
AGATTGAGCACTCAAATTGCATTCAAGGGAAAAACAAAAACATTTTACACATGCAGACAGTGGCATCTTAGACAGTTTACAGTAAATATTTACAACTGAGTCTGGGTCAGTATAGGTACTAGGTGGAGAGAGTTGAAGATCAAGTTAAGAGTTTCAGTAAACAAGAAGAGATGTTATACTATACAAGAATGCTATAGTTTAATGCAGAAAGTTATGCTCTTGAGAGGAGTAGAAACTAAGATGTGTCATTGCCTGATATAATAAGAAATACTTGCAAGAGAGAAGTAGGATACTGTACAAGTATATAATAGGAATAATACTGGAAACTATTACAGTTAGAAAAAAAGTAGTGGATAATGAGATGTCAGAAATTAATATGATAATGGATACTTAGAAAGGGAGATAAGGAAAGAAAAGAATGATAGTGGGGATGTACAAGCTGTTAAGTGTTGTGGGAGAGATGTGAGGCAGGGTAGGAGGGTTTAAGTAGGTTCATGGCAAGGGCAGATCCATGAGCTTAAAAGGAATAGTTTTAATTGCTTTTTGAATTGAGTAGTGTTTGGAGTGTTTCTGATATGATGAGGGAGTTTGTTCCAGGGTAGAGACACATTATGGTTATAGAGAAGTTTACCTGTGTTTCTGTTTGGTTTATGTATGATAAAGAGTTGTTGGTCAGAGCTTCTGAGTGGTCTGATGGGGGTGTAGAAAGACAAGAGAAGAGAGTAGTAGGTTTGTATAGGATGGAGTGGGTGATATGTAGTTGTGTTACACGAAGTTGGTGGGGAAGTTCTGGCCATTGCAGTTGTTTTAAAGCAGTGCAGTGGTGGGTTTTATGAGGTTGATTTGTCGCAGATCTAGCAATTTTATTGCAAATTTATTCAAGTTGTGAGATTAATGAGGATTGTAAGTTTGAGAGGATGGGTGCAGCATAAATAAGGCCTGGTAGTAGGAATGCTGTAGCTAGGAATAGTTTGGCCTCAGGAGTAAGATATTTTTTGTGCGATACAAAAACCTTAATTTTTGGTGTGTCTTTGATACACCGATGAATGTCACACAGACCATTTCCCTTTTATAAAACCCACATTTGCGAGGTTTTTGTGCTTGTATACAGCTCAGCAACCTCCTGCCTGGTGCCCTGCAGAGTTCTACAGCAGCAAAGAGACAAAAGAGATACTTTGGAGTGATTAAGTATCATGTTTCTGCATTTTCTTGCTTCCTTTAGCTAATTCCACCTAAAACACCGATGTTTTAGAATTTCTGTGATTTTAAAAAGCTTATTTCAGCTACATATTGCACTTATTTTACTGTCTGCACTTTAACAAAGTTGTTTTTGTGTTTAAATTACCTGTTTACTGTTGTAGGCTATACACTCAAGTGTGATAGCTATTTCTGTGCATTCATTTTTTTTTATTGTATCTCCTTTATTTTTGGAAATAAAAACCAATATATATATATATATATATATATATATATATATATATACTACACACACGTGTTGGTTTGTAGGATTTTTTGGTGCTTGTGTTGTGTGTGTGCTTTTGGACGGGATTTGTTTTTGTTTGTTGCTTGTCGGGATTATGGTTGTTTGTGAAATGTTTGTGTGGTGGTGTGGGTGATTTTGTTGTCGTTTTTTTTTTTGTCGTTTGGTAGTAAGATAGATCCATATATATATATATATATATATACACACACACACACACACTTGTTTTCCTGCCTTTCTAAGCTAGTATAGTCCAGTTTTCAGGTTAGTGCTGAATTCAGGGCTGTGTAACAAGTTTCTGTTTGCGCCCATACCTTACTTGGATAGAAGGAAGTTTCTCTGTTCACCTGTGAGAGAGGGGAGCTTTGAGCAGCCTATCTGTCCCTGGAGGAGTGGTTTCAGCCCAGAAATTAGTAGTTTATTGGCCATTTTGGGCTAATTTCTATCTGTTTCATTTCCTTGCTATAAAACCCACATTTGCGCAGTTTTGAGCTACGGGCAGCACCAGTTAGCTAGGGTATAACTCTTCCCAGCTCTACAAATCTATGCTTCAATTTTTCCCTTGGAACTAGACAAACTTTCAACTTAAGCAGTCAAACCATTCAGTTCTCAGCCCGGCATTTGCTCAAAACTCATAGCAAGCACTAATGAACCTTAGCACTGTACCCCTTATACTGGAGAGAAGGACAAGGCCAATCAGTAAAACAGTTCACTGTACCTATTCAGGCATGTCCAAAGGGCAGTTTCAGGTGTACTCTCTGGTCCAGCTGGTGAATCTGGGCATTTTGAGGCAATGTTACAACTGCCTCATGTACACAGACAACCCACTCCTCCTACCACCAAACACTAATACATGCGAGAGATGCAATTGTACAGCCAAACTGTAGGCTAAGCAAACTGCACCAGACAGTCAAGAGGAGAAGGGAATTACTTGCATTGCACCACCAGTCTCACATAGATCTATGAAACCAGCACCGGCAAAAAACACACACAAGTACAGGAAAACATACTTGGAGGCTCTAAATAAAAATCTGCAAAAGCAACAGACACCTCCAAAGCAGACATCCAAGCAACCTCCACTCCCCAACACAAACCATGAAACACATAGGTTCATAGGTAGGTACTAGACTATCGGCCCAAGGGCCTATGTAAGCCTAGCCAGCAAGGTACCATAGCTTACGCCACCCAAGAAAGTTATTTTCTTGTGCCACTGTCCAGCAGAGAGACAGAAGTGATCCCCGGGGTGTATTTCTTATTTCCCATCCACTCATCAAGATTTTTCTTGAAGAGTGCTAAAGAAGAACTTTACTTGACATAGATGGTTAGTTTGTTCCAGAGTATAGGAAGTCTCTGGGACAGGAATCTATCCCTCCAGCGTGTCCTGTTTAGTGTGGTGACAAGGTTTAGGTCCCTAGAGCGTGTAGCTTGGAGGGATTGGGATTTCTTTAGGTGTAGCATGTCCAACAGCTCTGGGTTTGACATAGCTTTATATATTACTGAAAACTTCTGATGTCCACCACGGCAGTAAAACTTGATAATAAAATCAAAACTTTAATAAAAAGGAAAAGAATATAACATAAAACAAGCAGTCCTCAGTCTTCCTATAAGCACTTTCAGCAAATAAGACTTCCTCAGATCGTATAAAAAGGACTGTTCAGCTTTTGTATTTATAAGGCAACACAGCCATTCATCATTTAATTCTGTGACACACCCTTGTTGCAAACCAAAAAGAGGCCAGCTAGCAAAGAGGTATAATTTCCTTAATTAAAGGGGCAGTGCTTCTTTTTACTATGAGATTATATATGAGAAAACTAGTAGCTATGAGTGTGAATACATTGTATGGATGAAGCAACATTCCAGTAAACTTGCTGATCGTATTCCTTCTATTCCTGAGCGCAGGTTTTAATGGCACAATGGTATTCAAGCCTGGTGATTATTCGCTCTTAAATTAATTATCCAGCATGATGTTCATCGTGCATACAGCTGCAGTCATCACACTTGGGTTATCCTGCCGTCAGGCGGGTCCTCGGTCGGCTGAATTCCAAAGTCTAGGTCCGGCGTCGGTTGTCGTCGCTTCTTCCCTGACGTCAGTGCGGCAGGGGTATAAAAGAGGCAGCCGACGCCATTTTCTTCAGTCTTTCTTGCTGCGCGGTGCCCGAAGCAGAAGCAGTTCGCAAGTGCCATTCGGCCAGCTCCTGAGATTTACGAACAGTATTTCAGCCGAAGTCTTCTTTAAAGCTAAGTACCCCATTGGGGAAACTTTTCTTGCCTCAGACCAATGTCAGACAAAGTTAATAATTGCATTTCTTGTGGGAAGCAAATACCGCATAAGGATTTTCACTCTTACTGTATACCTTGTTTAGGGCCAGACCACGACGTCTCGGCCTGCCATTTTTGTGCTAGGTTTAACAAGCACACTATTAAGCGCTGGGTGGAGTTCGCCCTTCATTATTTTGGCAAAAAATGTAATTATATCATGTCGTCGGATTCACCCACGCCAATTTTAGGCAAAAAACACAAGGATAAGGATAGACATCCGAGGCCTGCACCGAGTACTGAGATCATGCTTAGGCCGACTACCGGTTCTCCAGTTCTCAGCGAGGCGCCTACAGAGCCCCTGACTACCGATGAAGCTATTTTACCGGCGACTTCAGTACCCGAGGCCGCAGGATCCTCGGTCTCCATTCCCACTGCAGATACCAACGTCACTCTTGGCGGGGAAACTGAAATCTCAGTGAGGCCTGCCATTTCTGAAGGTGTTTTCAGACCTTCCACCTCTTCTATTAAATTATTCACTAAGTCTAAAGCTGCAATGAAAATTAAAAAACAAGGGCCTCAGACCCCCCTCTCAAGGCCCCATGCCTAAAAAACAGATGCTTAAAATGGCTGAGGATTTGATTACTCTCATCAGGGGTTCTCAACCCCCCCCAGACAAAAGACCCAGGTTGGAGGAAGACTACCCTTCCTCATACCAGGCTTCTATTACCTCAGACCATTCTGAGGACCAGGATTACACCTATTCCCCATTTGAAGACTCTGATGCTGAGGAGTCTATTCCCTCGGTCTCCCCCCCTGAGGACTTCTCTTTTGGGGAAACCCTGCATACATTGAGAGAGCACTTCCACTGGGAAGGCCAAGATTACTCAGATTCCAAGAAAAGGCTCAGGGAATTTCTACTACTCCCCCAGCATAGGCCCCTGCCTATTCCTCCTGTCTTAGATATTTTGGATGATGTGTACGCAGAAGCCAGTCTTAATCCAGACTCATTACCTCCAGCCCCTGTTAAACCAGACAGATATTACCGGGTTCCTGATTCTCACCAGTTCCTCTATAAAAGCCATACTGCTGACCCAGAAACAATTTCACAGGGTCCCAAGGGGATTAAGGCCTCTACTGCTGAAAACCCTTTACCTTCAGAAAGAGATTCTAGAGCATTAGAAAGGTGGGGGGAAAAGGTGTATACATCAGCCACTTTAACCATGTGGGCATTAAACTGTCAATTTCATATGTTAAAATACCAACAGTTCTTGCTCTCTCAGCTGAAAGGCAAAATGACACAAACAGAACTGCCAGACTTGAAAGAGTTGCAGGATTTGTTGCATGGAGCAGAACAAGTGGGGAAACATACCTTGCAGTGTGGTTTTGTTGCTTTAGAGGCCTCATGTAGAGCTGCTGTCACAGGGTCTGTCATACGTAGACATGCTTGGCTCAAAGAGCAAACCTTACCAGATCATGTCAAAGCAAAGTTATTAGATGCAACACTACAAAAAGATGTATTGTTCAGTGCTAAAGCTGAGGAGGTACTAAAGAAAATGGAGGAAAAAGCAAAATCTATGCAAACAGTTAAAGATTTCTTGCAGGTGCAGCCTCTACGCTTCAGCAGAAACTGGCCTTCAAAAAATTGGTCCTTTCCAGCCACAGACAGACCACAAAGGGGCAGATACAGATGCCCAAGGGGTAGAGGGCAATCTCAAGGATCTTACAGAGCTAGACAGTGGCAAACACCAGCCCCCAGAGGTGGAGAAGATAGACCACAGTCATTTAGAAAACAGATGCAATGACTTCCCCCTTTGCCTGCCAAACAAAGATATAATGGCAGCACCTTTGGGTGGAAAACTGGCCTTATTTTCAAAAAACTGGCACATTGTTACACAGGACAAATGGATTCTGGATATTATAGACAGAGGCTACAGTTTCCACTTTCACACCCTTCCAAAAATGAGGGGCATGCCAAACCTGCCACAAAATCAGTGGGCAGAGGCACAAAGACAAATTTCCGCGCTCATGGATATGAAAGCAATTCAAGAGGTACCTGCAAAAGAACAAGGTCAAGGTTTTTATTCAAGGCAATTCCTGGTACCAAGGAAGGACAAAGATTGGAGACCCATCTTAGACCTATCCATTCTAAACACATATCTAGAGGTACCAAAATTCAAGATGCTCACATTACAGCAGCTTCTTCCCATGCTGGGCAAGGAGTCTTGGCTGGTAACACTGGACCTCAAGGAGGCATACCTGCATGTCCCTATTAGACAAGATTGCAGAAGATACCTCAGATTTCTTGCAGGTTCAACGCATTATTAATTCTCTGCATTGCCCTTTGGCTTATCTACTGCACCCAGAGTGTTTACGAAATGCCTGGCATCAGTAATCGCCTTCTGCAGACAATGAGGAATCCAAATCTACCCATATCTAGATGACTGCCTGATCCAAGCAGACAGAAAGGACCTTCTATTGCAACATCTGGCGTTTGTAATAAAACTGTTAAACTGCCTGGGGTACACAGTAAACAAAAAAAAATCAAAACTAATACCTTCTCAACAGATAATTTTCCTGGGTGCCAGCCTAAATACAACAACCCAGATGGCCTACCTCATGCCAGACAAACAAGGGCAACTGTCTCAATACTACAACAAAATGGCAACTTTAACCAGGCTAACTGCAAGGAAAATCCTGCTGGCTCTGGGGTTCATGGCATCTTGCATCCTACTAATATCATTTGCAAAGCTGCATATGAGGAAACTACAATGGTACCTAAAAACTTATGGTCTCAGCACAGCCACAGCTTGGAAACAATTATTCCACTCATTCCATGCCTTCAAAAGGAATTTTTGTGGTGGGGTCAAGCATGCCAAAGAAACACAGGTCTTCCTTTCTGTTTACCGCAAGCAACTCAAACAATCACAACAGACGCCTCAGACTACGCCTGGGGAGCACACATGGCAGGTCAGTGTATTCAGGGAAAATGGTCCCAAAAAGAGATGCACCTACACATCAACCAAAAGGAGATGCTAGCCGTACAAAATGCTCTTATGACCTTCAAAGACCTACTGCATCCAGGCCAGCTATTAATAAGGACAGACAACACCACAGTCATGTGGTACATAAACAAACAGGGGGAAACACATTCATACCCCCTGTGCAGGCAAGCCATGACCTTGTGGAACACAGCACTGGAATTACAAATTCAACTACAGGCACAATTCCTACCAGGGAAGGAAAGCACACTGGCAGACAACTTAAGCAGAAATATGACAGACCCACACGAATGGAAGTTGCATCCTCAAGTCTTCTCAAAGATAACTCAGGCATGGGGACTGCCAGACATAGATCTATTTGCTACCCACAGAAATTACCAGTTGGAAAAATTCTGCTCAAGGACCTATCATCCACAGGCCTGGAAAGTGGACGCACTCTCTTTCAATTGGACAACATTGACAGTCTATGCCTTCCCGCCTCTACCTCTACTGGCCAAAGTCCTATTAAAAACCAGAGCAGAAATGCCACAAATGATTCTCATTGCTCCAGACTGGCCATGACAGCACTGGTATCCTCTCCTAAAGAGCCTGTCACACACACACACCACCATGGATCCTTCCTCAAGTTCCTCTTCTATTGTCCCAGCACAACTACAAGACCCTTCACAGCCAGCTCAGAACTCTAAATCTAGCTGCATGGAGAATACCTTAGTTTACCAACAAACTCTCCTCTCCAAGGAGGTACAGGATGTCATCTTGGAGGCCAGGAGACCCTCTACTAGAAAAACCTACTCCGCCAAATGGAAACTATTTTGTATCTGGAATCAAGCAAAGGGTCAGAATCCTTTGGTAATAAATATACCTCAGATTTTACAGTACCTAACTGAGATGTTAAACAGTGGCCTCTCCTTCTCTTCCATCAAGATCCACGCTTCAGCCATTTCAGCACAATACAATACGGATCCTCCTTTATTCTCACATCCTCTATTAAGGCAGTTACTCAGAGGGGCAAAAAATATAAAGCCCCCACGGAAACCACCAGCTCCAGCTTGGGACCTCAACTTCGTATTGGAGAAGCTGACATTGAGCCAGCATCTTCAGCAGAGCTACAATACTTGTCATGGAAAACAGCCTTCCTACTGGCTATTACCTCAGCACGCAGGGTTTCAGAGCTACAGGCCCTCATGGCTGTGCAACCATTCATTATTTTCCATCAGGACAGGGTCTCCTTATGAACCAACCCTACCTTCATGCCAAAGGTAGTATCCAGTGTGGCTTTGAATCAGTCTATTCATTTACCTACCTTTTATCCAAATCCACAGAACAAAGGAGAGAGGCTACTACATTCCTTGGACATTCACAGGCAACTTCGCTATTACTTGGACAGAACAAAGTCATTCAGAAAATCTGAGCAGCTCTTTGTGTCCAGTGCTACAGGTGCTCAAGGAAAGGCTATTTCCAAACAGACTATTTCAAAATGGATAGCCCACTGCATACGCTTTTGTTATTCATTTCATGGAAAATCAGTGCCTGTATACATCAGATCCCACTCCACCAGGGCTACAGCTTTCCTCAGGGGGGTCCCTACCAAGGACATTTTGGAAGCAGCTACTTGGAGTTCAGTGCACACTTTCTCCAAACACTACCACCTTCCACTATACTCAAAATCTAGAGCGGGCTTTGCCACAGCAGTCCTGCAGGGCATTCTAGCTCCTCCTAATTCCACTTAGTACCAGCCACCCTTACTTAGCTTTGGGATTCTACCCAAGTGTGATGACTGCAGCTGTATGCACGATGAACATAGTGCAGTTTTGTACCTACCATAAATGTAGATGTTCGAGTGCGCATGCAGCTGCAGTCCAGGTTACCCTCCCTCCATCCCCTCTTAGGACAGGACTTATGACAAACACCTTTTGCATACAACCTATTTGGGGTATTCCTTTATGGTGTATTTGCTTGCGACTATTGTTTTGATTTATCTACTTATGTATGTTTGCATGACATCATGTTTTGCCTTCCTTTCTGGGGGCACCTGACATCTGGGGCAAGAAAAACTGAAGAAAATGGCGTTGGCTGCCTCTTTTATACCCCTGCCGCACTGACGTCAGGGAAGAAGCGACGACAACCGACGCCGGACCTAGACTTTGGAATTCGCCAACCGAGGTCCTGCCTGACGGCAGGATAACCCAAGTGTGATGACTGCAGCTGTATGCGCACTCGAACATCTACATTTATGATAGGTACAAAACTGTACTTTTCCCTTAACTCTGTGCGATTATGAACATCGCCTCCGCTTATGGTCTGACAGACTGCCTCTATGGCCTTAAATATAAAGTGATGAGAAGGATACTGTGCTATATGGGCTGCTAAGGCATTATTGGGATCTTTCTGTTTGATGTCCCTTAAATGTCTAAGGATACGTTCCTTAAGACATTGATCTGTTTTGCCAACATAGAAAGTACTACATTGGCAGCAAGTCACTAAGTATATAATGTGGGAACTAGTACAATCAGCGTAGACATTAAAGTTGTACTGTTGCTTGGCGTATGGATGGACAAAAGTATTGGAGCTGTCAATGGAGTTGCAAGCTTTGCATCTCAGGCATTTGAAAGTGCCCTTTCTGTTAGAATTGGGCCTATTTCTTTCGAATCCATCTTTGTCACAAATGAGACGTTTCAAATTCTTCTTATTCTTATATAGGAATCTAGGCTGTTCACCTACGATGTCTTTTATTTTGTCATCAGTTGTCAACACTGGCCAAAACTTCATAATAACTTCACATACTTGCGTATTGTCAGCAGTGTATGTTAACAAACATTTAAGTTGCTGTGATTGAGTTTTAAAATCCAGACTCTCATGATGACTCTATGTAGGTTCAGAGAAGTAGGGATGTCCCTTTCCTCTCAATTCCTGTAAATCATGCTTCAATCTTAAATTCTTTCTTTTCTAAGATCTTTTGCTTAAATGCTTCTCAATATTTCTCTGTTCTGCTACAAAGTCTTCATTCTCAGTACATAATCTTGAAGTTCTTAAGATCTGATTTTCAAAGATGTTATCAAAGATATGTCCAGGGTGCATACTCCCCCTATGCAGATAATGATTTCTCCAGGTTTCTTTTTTATAAATTCCTGTACTGATGCCTCTGTCAGGGTGCAGATGAATCTTTACATCCAAAAATTCTATGGTCTCCAAGGAATGTTTGACCACAAACTCTAGAAAATCTGTGCTCTCATTGATGAAGTTAACAAAAAGGTCTAATTGTGTAGAGTTGCCTCTCCAAAGGATAAAGACATCATCCACAAAACGACCGTAGTACACTAGAAACTCCAGCTGTACTCTGTTGCATACCGCTTACTCAGAGGTGATCTCTGCCTGAAATACAAGGCTATGTCCAACCAAGAATTGATGGACATGCTCCACCTAAAGAAAACCATATCCCCTCAAGCCATACGCTGTAGGGATCTAAACCTCACCACAACAGCAAATAGTACATGCTGGAGGGATAGATTCATGTCCCAGTGACTTCCCATGCTCTGGAACAAGATTCCAATCTACATTAGGCAGAGCTCCTTGCTAACCCTCTTCAAGAGAAACCTTGACGAATGGATGGGAAACAGAAAGTTTACCCCAGGATCACTTCAATGGCTCTGCTGGACAGAGGCACAGGGAACTATTCTAAGGGGGCGGCGAAAGCCAACACATTTCAACTAGGCTTATTAATCCCTTCAGGAAGATAGCCAAGTACCTACCTATGAACATATGTGCTGGTCAAATTTAAGCTGATCATCAATAATGGTGCCAAGGAGTTTTGTATGAGGGTCTGCTTTGATGATGGTGTTGTCTAGTGAGTGGATGGAGAATGAAAATTTATGGTGTGTGAGTGAGTTAGGTAGGAAGAGTAAAAGTTTAGTTTTCTTAGGGTTCAGAATTAGCTGGTTTTCATTAAGCCAGTTTTCAGTGGAGTAGAAGGTGTTTTGTGTAAGAGAAAGAATATCAGACATATTGGAGGATGTAATGAGGGTTGATTCATTTGTGTATTGGATAAGGGTGGGGTAGTAGCAAGAGGAGTGGAGATTGTTGGTGGTGATATTAAATAGTAGGAGGCCTAGTAGATCCCTGTGGACCCCTGTTTTTATAGGTGAGAAAGGTGAGCAGGAAGTGAGCCATCAGACAGATTGAAGTCTAGTACAGAGGTAGCTGGAGAGCCACTGCACAGTGGAAAGAGAGAGGTAAAGTTCATTTAGTTTTGTTAGTAGTTTATAGTGTGACACAGAATCAAATGTTTTGGATAGGTCAAAGAATAGACAGGATACAAGTTGTTTTTTGTCTCTGGCCTCAGCAACTGTATGAGTAAAAGCTAGGAGAGGAGTGGCAGTGCTGTGGTTAGAAGGTTTTCTTGTATTAGTTATTTAAGGAGCTGGGAGTGGATACACTTTTCTAGAATTTTAGAGAGAGGAGATAGGATGGCTATTGGTCAGAAGTTAGAAGGGTCTGTGGCTTTACCTCCTTTATGCAGTGGTACAGCATAGAAGGACTTCCACATGTTAGCAATGTGCTTTCTAGAATAGATCTATTTATTAGTATGGAGATGGGAAAATCTATGGAATTGGCAGCAAGTTTGAGAAGGGGGATAGTTTATCAGCAGATGGGTGCCAGGTTAAAGTTTATGAAGAAGAGATTTGATGTACAATGGATATAAAAAGTGTACACGACCCTGTTAAAATGCCAGGTTTTTGTGATACAAAAAATGAGACAACAATAAATGATTTCAAAACCTTTCATGTGACCTATAACCTGTACAATTTTTATTTTTTTTTTATTTTACATTTGTTGACCGGGAAAGTCCGACTGGAATGAGGTTCATTTACAGCGGAGGCCCAGGGAGAAAAGATCCACATTAAACAATATGTGCAGTGGTAATTATACAATCAAAGATATGTCATACAAGAAATAATAAATTTACAATGGTTTGTTCTAAGCAAGCTTAATTTACACAAAGTAGGCCCTGGAAGGCAGTATTTGAGGCCTTGAGAGGAAAAAAAAACTCCACATTAAACAATGCAATCAAAAGAGACATCACACAAGACATAATAAATTTACAATGGTTTGTTCCAAGCAAGCTTAATTTACACATAGTAGGCCCTGTATGGCAGTATTTGAGGAGTTTTTAGTACTGTATTATAGAGACAGTAAGCAGAGAAGAGAGGAAGGTAGGAAGGATTGGAGGGGAGCAAGAAAGCATTTATGTGATACAAGGACAGAGCCAGGAATGCAAGAGGTGTGACTTAAGTGATTTTTTCAACAGTGAGCTAGATGGTGCTGAAGAGATATTTTGGGGGAGGTTATTCCACTTTCTAGCTATGGTATGAAGGAAAATAGCTTTCCCTGCAGTATTGTTGGCTTTGGATATACAGAGAAGGGTTTTGTTGGATGAGCGGAGAGGACGGTTTTGCTGAATAATGGTTTAGTAGTTGATTTAGGGCTGGAGTCTTGTGAGGATTCTTTAGGATGTTGAAGGTGAGCACTAGTTGGTGGTAACTAATTAACTGAGAAAGTTCTAACCACTGTAGCTCCTTTAGGAGAAGGCAGTGATGGCTTCTAAAAGTAGGGTTATTGGGGAATTTTGCAATCTTATTGTAACATGACTCTAGTTTGTCTAGGTCTGTTTTCCTGATGTGGGTTAGGATTGGTGATGCATACATTAGGGGAGACAAAAGGTGGGTTTGGGCTAGGGTAACTCGTGCTTGGTCTGATAGGAAGTTTTTGTGTTTGTATAAAGTTCCTAATTTTTTATGTACTTTTTTAATGGTTAGAGAGATATGGACATCAAAGAGAAGATCTTTATTTCAACACCTAGGAGCTTAGTATGGGGGGAGGGAGAAATTGTGGTGCCGTTTTTGCAGGTGATAGTGAAGGAAGAAGGTGTGGTTCTGGATTTGTTGTGGGTTAATAGAAGTAATTTGGTCTTGTTGAAGTTTAGAATCAGTTGGATATCAGTAATCCATTTTTCAATAGAGCTATAGGATTCCTGGGTAAGTTTGTGAGGAGTGGTTTGGGACGGGTCTGAGCAGATTAGGATGGAGTCATCTGCATACTGTATAAGTGATGCATGCAGGGTGGATGTGTGTAGTTTGTTGGTGAAAATGGTGAATAGTAGAGGCCCCAGTATTGAGACTTGTGGAACACCTATGGTAGTTGGTAGTAGAGGTGATAGTACACCTTGCCATTTGACTGATTGCTTCCTATAGTTTTTGAACCAGGCAGTGGTGGAGGGGGGCAAAGGAAGGAGGCTAGTGTGCCTAAAAGTAGGTTATGTGAGACTATGTCAAATGTCTAAGAGAGATCTAAGAATATGGCTGATATGAAGTTGTTATTGTTTCTAAGTTGGTTAACCTGGTTAGTAAAAGAGAGAAGAGCAGTAGTTGTACTATGGTTTGGGCGGAAACCATGCTGTGTGCATCACTTGAGTGTGAATACATTTCTAAAGGAACATGCATCTGATAGCAATGGGGTGGTAGTTTGATAGCTTATAGGAGTTGCCACCTTTGTATAGGGGATAATATATGATACTTTACATAGTCGGTGGATGTAAGATTCTTTTATGGAGCAGTTTATAAGAATTGAGACAGGGTAGGCTAGGTATTCTGTGGCTAATTTTAGGAAATTAGGTAAACCATCTGCTGCGTGAGTGGTAGGTTTTAGATTTGAGAGTAGTTTTTAAACTATGGAGGTTGGTACGGGTGAGAGTGTAAAGGAAGGTATATTATTGTGATCTATAGTGGGGGTGGATATAGAGTTATTGTTCGATAGCTGGGTAGATAATGACAAAATAGAGTCTGTGAAGTGATGGTTAAATTGAGAAGCTATGCTGTCATTATTAGTGTTGGTGTTGGGAGCTGGGCTGGTAGTTTTGACGGGTTTCAGAAGGGAATTGATAGCTTGCCAGAACTTTTGGGGTTTTTTGGAATGTTTGTTTTGGATACCTAGGAAGTAGCTTTGTTTATCCAGTTTTGTTTGTTTTTTGGCCTGATTCTGAAGTTGTTGATATTGTTGTCTATCTTGGCTAGTGTTATTCTTTTTCCAAATCTTCCAGGCATTGTCTCTGGCTTTTAGTAAGGCTTTTGTGGTCCTATACAGCCAAGGGGGATAGTTTACTTTAGTTCTAAGTTTTCTAATGGGAGCTGTATTTAGAACATTCATAAAAGTATTGTTGAAAAGTTCAACTGCCTAGTCTAATGCTAGAGTTTGTAGTGGGTGCCAGTTACATTGTTGTAACATACTGTTAAGAATTTGTGGATTTACCTTGTGTTCATCTCCAGTTTCCTTATAAAGTAAGGGTTTCGGTATCTTTACCTGTTTATGAAGGAGGAATGTGGGGCAGTGATCACTAAGCTCATCAGTTAGACAGCCCACTTGGTAATTTTGTTTGGGGAAGTTTACTAAAGTCCAGTCGAGGATTGATTGTTTTTGGGATTATCTGTCAATTCTGGTGAGTTCTTGGATTAGTTGTGAGAATCCTAATAAGTTAATATGGTTAGAGGGGTGCTTTAGGTCACCTAACAAGATAGTTTCTTGGGGCAGGTTGACTGTAGCCCATTGTAAGATTTCCTGTATTATAGGAGAGTTGTTTCCTGGAGGGATATAAATACAGAGGATGTTGATTCTCTTTTTGTTTTTTAAGGATAAAACAGAGCCTAATGTTTCGGCATTCAGAAATTTGGGAAGTGGGGTTTGCAGAGGCCGGAGGTTGTGTGTTTTTAAATAGAATTGCAATTCCTCCTCACTTTTTGGCATCTCTGTCTAGTCTTAGGGTGTTATAGCCTGGGGGGAGAATTTCTTTGTTTTGGGTGGTGGGTTTTAGCCTGGTCTCAGTAATGGTTAGTATATCTGGGGAGTAGTAGGTTATGAATGTGTGTAGGTCATGTAGTTTGTTAGATATATTTCTTGAGTTTAGGTTAATAATAAGTAGATCTGATTTCTCTTTGTGTGAGAGAATGTTGTTGCATGGACCTGGGTTGGGGTGTACGTCTCCTGAGATTAGTAGCCATTTGTTAAGGAATAGTTTGAGTTTTATAGCGTGTGCTAGGTCTGTATTTACTCTAGATAATGTTTGTCTATTGGGAGGTAGTGTGGTGTGTGTTTTGTATATATAAAATAATGAGCTATCATTAAATAGTGTGGAGCAGATTACAACATTTATATGTTTGTGTGTGTGTGTGTGAAAGTATGTGTTATGTGGAAGGTATTGTTTAATGGTATGTTAGTGTGTATGGATGTGGTGTAGGCTAGAGTAGTAAGAGTTCGTAGTAGTAGTGGTAGTATGCCTTGCATGATTTGTCTAGGTGGAGCTTTGGTTTTTAGAAATATTGCAATTGAGGAAATAGGTTGGGTGTGGTAGGGGTTGGATCTTAGGTTTTTAGTTTGGATATTGGGCGTGGAGATTAGTTTGGGTGTGGTTGGGTGCGATGGAAAAAGAAATCTGTCAGGTGAAAAAAATATTTAAAAAAATAAACGTGCAATAAGCTGGTTGCATAAGTGTGCACACCCTTAAATTAATACTTTGTTGAAGCACCTTTGGATTTAATTACAGCATTTGGCCTTCTTGGGTAGGAGTCTATCAGCATGGCACATCTTAACTTGGGAATATTTGCCAACTCTTCCTTGTAACAGTGCTCCAAATCTGTCAGAATGTGAGGGCATCTGTTGTGCACAGCCCTCTTTAGGTCACCCCACAGATTCTTCTATTGGATTTAGGTTTGGGCCATTCCAAAACTTCATTTTTCTTCTGGTGAAGCCATTCTTGATTTGGATGTATGCTTGGGTCATTGTGTTGAAAGGTGAAATTCCTCTTCATCTTCAGCTTTCTAGCAGATGCCAGAAGGCCTGAAAGTGACTGGTATTTGGAACTGTTCATAATTCCTTCCACCTTGACTAAAGCACCAGTTCCAGCTGAAGAAAAGCAACCACAAAGCATGATACTTCCACCACCATGCTTCACCATGGGGATGGTGTCCTTTTGGTGATGTGAAGTGTTGTTTTTGTGCCAAATGTACCTTTTGGAATTGTGGCAAAAAGTTCAACCTTGGTCTCATCAGACCATAACACATTTTCCTGCATGCTTTTGGAAGGCTTGATGTATTGTTTGCAAATTTTAGCTGGACCTGGATGTTTTTCTGTGTAAGAAAAGGCTTCCGTCTTGCAACCCTACCCCATAATCCAAACATATGGAGAATATGAGAGATTGTTGCCACATGTCGTACACAACCAGTACTTGCCAGAAATTCTTGCAGCTTCTTCAGTGTTGCTATAGGTCTCTTGGCAGCCTCCCTGACCAGTTTGTCTTGTCTCTTCATCAAATTTGGCGGGACATCCAGTTCTTTGTAATGTCACTGTTGTCCCGTATTTTCTACACTTTTTGATGACTCTCTTCACTGTGTTCCATGGCATAGCCAGTGCTGTGGAAATTTATTTGTACCCTTCTCCTGACTGATACTTTTCAACAAGGAGATCCCTTTGATGCTTTGTAAGCTATCTGCGGACCATGGCTTTTGCTGTAGCAGGCAACTGAGTAAATGTCAGGAAAATTCTACTAGGACAGCTGAACTTTATTTGGGGTTAATCAGAGTCTCTTTAATTGATGGGAGGTGTGTACCCAAGAAAACTGAATGCTGTAATTAAATCAAAAGGTGCTTCAACAAAGTAGTAGTTTAAGGGTGTGCACACTTATACAAGAAGCTTATTGAACGCTTTCTTTTATTTTTTATATTTGTTCCCTAACAGATTTGTTTGTTTTTCAATTGAATTGTACATGTTATAGGTCACATTAAAGGTGGGAAAAGTTTTGAAATGATTTATTGTGATCTCATTTTTTTTATATCACAAAACCCTGGCATTTTAACAGGGGTGTGTACACTTTTTTATATCCACTGTAGGAGGTGGTAATAGGTTTAAGAGAGAAAGGGGGTTTGTTAGTGTTGGTAGAAGATGGGGTTGACTGAACTGAAATTGTGGTCTGATGGAGTTAGTTTGCAGTTGGTGACTATGAAGTAGTTATTGACAGAATGGCAGTCTCTAATGGTGACTTATTAGGGAAGGGGTTTGGGGTGGAGGGGTTGCTGGGGTGAAGGATATTATTGATGGTGGACCAGAATTTTTGGGGGTTGGAGAGATGATTGGCTTGAGCTGTATTGTAAAAGTTCTAGGTAAATATGCTTATTTAAGTATGTTTGCCATGTTATATTCTTTTTCTTTGACTATATTTGGATTGTTCTGGGCAGGGAGAGTTTTGTTGACAACTGGACCTTTATTGCTGCTGTTGCATTGCTTCTGTTTTGGGTCATTGTGTGTCAGACAGAGCTGAGAGTGCAGTGATTGAATTGGACTATAACCCAACCATGGGTAATGTTGCTCAGAGTGAACGTTTTCACAGGCTTTTGATTATTGAAGTTAATCCATTACTCAGTAGCTCAGGTGGATTAAGAAATGCAGTGGTAAATGAGGATGTTAGCCTGATTAACAAGCTTCGAGCAATGGTAAGAGAACTGGAGAATAAACTATATAAGTTTAAATGCCTGCAATGGCAGAGATTATATTTTGAAGCTGCCATAGAGTTTAAGTTCGTACTGAGGGGCTTGCGCATCTTAAAGATACCAACTTATGAAGATCTCTACTCAGACCTGTTGAAACGCTGGCAGGGTTTAGATCTACAACTCGGACTTGATTACATGCCCCTCTTGAATGAATATTTTTCTTCCATGGAAGAAGTGCTATTAAAGGATATCAAAAGGATGCAAATGGCGATACACAGAGATTTTCCGTCTGAACTCATTAATGATAAACTTGATTTAGTGTTTGATAAGGTTGCAGCCAATGACAAAAAAAATAAATAAAAATTAAGACACATAAGCTGAAGAGGGACTTGAATGATTTTAATGCAGGAACTGTGTTTTCATGGCCAAAAGGCGAAACAAGAGATGTAATCAATGTTAATACTACTGCTGATACTGAAGTGGAACAGAATCCTGCTGAAACTGTCTTGTCCCCTTTAAGACAGAAGGCACCATCTAGTATAAGGTAGATTGAGATCCTACTTACTAGTTTGTAGGAAGTGATGTTAAATAACAGAGAGAGCACCATTCGCATAACTGAATCCTCTAATACATCAGCTTGTAGAACGAACACTAAGTTGTTTATAAGGAATAAAGTTTTTAATGAAGAAATGACATCGTTGCCCACTTGCTTTCCAGCTGTTTTATTGAGAGCACCATTACCAATACAGCAAAATCACAGGCAAAGCAGATCAAGGAAGGGATGACTCCAAAAGAATTTTACATTCATGGACAAGGTAATGACACACAAAAGGGCCCTAATGAGTTAGTTTTTAATTTGTCTTCTGTTAATTTAACATCAGAGCAGCTGAGATTGTTAGAGAAAGGTCTTTCTTTTGTCTCTGTACAGAAAACGGACATAGAAAATGTTTACATGAACTGAAAAATGTTAATTAGAAATATTACTCTGCGCATAGAGTTTACTCATGATAGTGATTATAGGGAGACTTTTAGGAAACCTAGCACTTATATACCTGATATTTCCCCAGCATTGGAAGTGTTTTTTAATGTTTATGAAAAAGAAATACATACAGTTTTGTCCAATAATGACTGTTGTAAGTTTTTTGACCACCCTCTGAGTGTGAAGCACTGAAAGAGCTGTCATCGATTGAGATTCGACCAGCCGATAAGGGTGGGGGTGTAGTGCTTTTAGATAAAACTGTATATGTTGAGAGAATGTTGGAAATGCTAAATGATAATGCAGTTTGTCTTTATTTCCAAGAACCAGTTATCTGGTATTGAACGCTTAGAATTTTATTTGATTTATGTATGAAAAAGCAGATTACGGAAGACCTATATAATTATTTTCTGGTTAAATATCCCATGACACTAGTTCTGTATGGACTTCCTAATGAACACAAGGATGCTATATGTCTCCCTATGCGTCCAGTAGTATCTAGTAGAGATTGGGCTACAAAGTCCCTTTCAATATATATTGAGAAGAAATTAAGACCAGTATTGGATACTGTTGCTACAATCCTTTAGGATACTCTGTTTCTTACATGACCTGTTACGTGTGATATGAATATCAATGATGAGTTTGTTTTCATTACATTGAATATAGCCTCCTTGTTTAATGTGATACCCAATGAATGGGGCATTGAGAATATCAGATCCTTTTAGACAGTTGGTAATTATAGGACATCAGATACAGTTACTTTAATTTATACTTTACGTGGTTTGGTTTTGAAGGACAATATGTTTATCTTTAATGGATTATTTTATTTACAGAAGGTTGGTGTGGCAATGGGCACAGCTTGTGCCAACAGCTACGCCAAACTTGCTCTTGCTAGATGGGAGACCATATTTTCTATTCTAGGAGATTTGTAGATGTTTATTTTATGGAAAGGTCGGGTAAGTTTATTTAAACTTTTGTTGGTTATTTACATACCATAACATCTTTTTTAAAGTTTACTGACACATGTTCATTGCAGTCTATTCATTTTCTTGAATTAAAAACACAAATTAAAAAAAAGGATGCAAGAAGAACAATTTACTACACTACAGTAGTATACATCCTCGTCATGTACCATGTAATGTAAAGGGACAGGTTATAAAAACTATGAGATTACATGCAGATGAAGATGATCTAGTGTGGAGTTAAGACACAGTTTTGCTGAGAGAGGATATAACAGTAATGAGGTTAATAAGTGAATAGAAGAGTTGTCAATACAGAGAGAGAGTGTATAGGTAGACCATATTATTCTAGTTCATCTAGATATAACCAGGTTAACAGACTAGGGCTGCAGGAATGAAATGAGATTAGCATTAACATACTAAAATAATATTAATGTGGTCTGTGAAATTATCAAGAAGACCTGCGCAATTTTGAAGTCTGATGAGAAAGTAGGGAGGTTAGTGAGTGAGAAGACTAGCTTTACTTTTATGAATAGACCATCACTGAAAAGGCAGTTATGTTATAAGAACATGAAGGATATATATATATGTGTATATATATATATATATATATATATATATATATATATATATATATATATATATGTATATATATATATATGTATGTATATATATGTATATATATATATATATGTATATATATATATATATATATATATGTATATATATATATATATATATATATATATATATATATATATATATATATATATATATATCCCTCCATCAGACCGTGAAGGGACATTTTGCTGGAGAAAATGGAAAGCTTTCAAGTATATACATATAGGTAATAGGTTTACACATCCACTACTGAAGTTTGTTATTAAAACTTCCCTTTATGCTGATTGTCATAATAAGGATTTGATTTATTTTGCATATTGTGTGGTATGTTACTCCTATTATATAGGAAAGACCAATAGATGTTTAAATGATAGAATATTACAGCATGTCAATGATATTAAAAATTTAAAAACTACTAATGACCTAGCCTAGCATGTACTTGATGAGGGGCAGAACTATAATTTTAAGTTTTTAGTGTTAGAAATCCTGGTTACCAAATTCAGGCAGGGAGATCTTAAGAATTTAATTGAGGTTAAAGAACAGGAATGGATAATATGATTGAATAGTGATAAATCTCCTGGACTCAATGACAAGCATATCTTTGAAACCACTCCTGAAAGCACAGTAGTTAACACATTGAAGAATGTATTTTTCTGTTCCTGTTTTAGTTATTTTTTTAATGATCTTTTAATTATTTTATTTTATTTGATTTCCAGTTTGATTACCGGGGAAGTCCAATGGGCCCAGAAAACCTGTTTTCAATGGAGGCCTGGGGAGAAAAGCTCCATGAAACAGATTGCAATAAAGATAGCAGTCCAATAAAAATAAAAGTACAAGTACAAATACATATCAAATAATACAAAGCGTGAGCAATATTGCCCTTCGTGGAAAAATATTGTGCAGATACATTTTAACAAATTCGCACAGTAAAAGTCAAAAGGTGTTTCCAATATTTACATAGTGTGAGAGATCGTATGGGAATTAGCCATAGAAGGTTATAGCCAGCTGTAAGGTGCTTAGGAACTCAGGAGGATACCCTCCCAGGGGCTTTTGTTAAAGAGTTCTAGGTAGGGAGAATGTAGTTACTTTTCCATTTGGAGGGAGAGGTTAGGTGTGAAGCTCAGTTGTGATGTTGTTTGTGTTTTACATTGTCCTTAGTGTGGAAGGGAGAGTTTTCCATTCCTTACCTAAGGAGAAGGAGAGGAGAAGTTGCCCAGCAGGACATTTAGGTTTGTGGACAGTAATTAAGTTTTGGTGTTCAGATCTGAGAGTTCTATTTGGGATGTATGGGGAAGGATGTTAGAGCAGGGCATTTGGCTTGATTAAATATTAGTCTATGTGCTGTAGTGAGCTGGAGAAAGTCCAGGTAATTTGTGAATTCTAACCAGTTGAGGGATTGGAGGGTAACACAGTGATGAGTGTAATGTTTGGCTTTGGTGGCAAATTTAGAAATTTTGTTATAACAGGTTTTAAGTTTGGAAGTGATAGAACAGGATAGGTTAGTTGGTAGCAGGGCACCATACAGAAGGGAAGGAGGTAAGAGGAGGCCAGAGTATGCCTGGTAGAAGTAGAGAGTAAGTGGTTGTTCCTGTATAGCATACCTAGTTTTTGGTGGGTTTTCTTTATATTTTGCCGAATATGGATGTCGAACTTGAGGTGTTCATCTATAGTTACACCGAGTAGTTTGGCAAAGGGAACAACTTTGATCGAAGAGTTGCTTTGGCTAAGGGCTTGGAAGGAATTTTTATCAAAAGAAAAGATTTTGATGTTGAATGTTGATTGGACATTTTTTTAATATAAGTAGGGGTGCATGCTTTATGCTCTTGGGTCTGAAGAAGCGGTTGTGTAAATAGATTGTGAAAGCACTTACAATTTTACTGTTTTATTTTGTATTAAAGTACTTTTGCCATGTTATACTCTTTCTGTTTTGACTAAATAGGTTTTTTGGTGTAGTTCCTAGTTTCTTTATAACTTTGTAGTGGGGTAGAGAATTTGGTTTTCTGCCAGACTTTCCAGATACTATCACTTTTTGGCATGAGTGAGCATGTCTCTTTTGTTAACCAAGGAGCGTGGTTGGCTTTAATCCTGATTTTTCTTTGGGATACAAGTGAGTCTAAGATGTTGAGGAATGTCTGGTTAAAGATCTCCACTGCTTCATTTAGGGGAAGGTAATGACAGAGATATTATTGCCTGGAGGGATGTACAGTGTGGCTTTAGCAAATTTTTGGGTGCGTTAAGATGACAGTTTAATACAAGTAGTTCAGTGGGTTGAAAGTTAGGTAATGGTATATGTAAGGAGAAGAGACTAAGTATATCAGAATAAAGGACTGCAACACCACCACCTTTTCTAGTTTCTCTATTTAATTGAAAGATGTTTTAAACAGGGGGTAATATTTCATTACTTGCTGTGTGTGGTTTTAACCATGTTTCAGTTAAGGTTAAAATATGAGGGGAGTGTTGGGCTATCCAGGAGTGTAAATCTGAGGTTTTGTTGAGATGGCTTTGGATGTTATGTGTGGGGTGGAGTGATAAGTAGGGAGGGGAGTGTTGGGGAAGGTAAGGGTGAGGGAATGTATGATAGAGTTGGGTGTAAGGGGTGAGAGTCTGGGCTTAGGGTGAATGTCTCAACTTAGGAGTAGAGTAGCCTTGACAAAAGCAGGGCTTGGGACTGTAAAGGAGTAATTTTCTCAGCGTTGTAGATGAGTGAGAGAGTTTTTACTTTGTAGAGATGGAAATGGGTGGAGGTGAAGAGTGATGGGGAAATGTAAAAGGAGTGGGTTAACTTAAGGCTATTGGTGGAATAAGAAATACTAGGGGGAGGTGTGTAAGTAGTGTAGTCTGGTGTGGTAAGAGGTGAGTGAGCAGATTAAGTAATGGGATGCTTGGGTAGAAATGAGCCATGGTGGATATGATGTGTGGAATTGTGAGAGCTTGTAATTGCCATTAAGTTCACAGCTAATTGATGTGTAATATGAAATACAGGGATGTGAGAGTAAGGAGAAATAAGAGGCAGTAATCTAATTGGAGGGATGGGCTAAAGGGGGAGTGGTGTAGTTAATGAGGATAGAGTATAAATCAAATTGTCAGGGGAGGGTGGGAATGGGGGTAGGGTAGCGGAGTGACCCCGAGCTTAGTGGTTTGAACCAGAGACAACGCAGTGTGCTCTTCAGAAACAATCAGCAAGGTGAGCAGGTAAGATAAGGATTGAAATGGCGTAGTGCTAGGGGAGGAGAGGAGCATAATGAGAAGTTTAGATTTGACTCTTATTTTTTTTCTTTTAGCAGGACAGAGTGAAAGAGGAGGAGGAGAGGGGAATAGAAAGGATAGGGGAGGTGTATACAGCTAGATGAGGATAGAGGCTGGGGACAGGAGATTAATAAGATTAATAAAGAGCGAGGTAAAGAGGAAGGGGTGGAGGGTGTAGGTTTCAGTAACAGTGGGAGTAGCGATAGATCTGATACAGATAAGAGGGTACAAAGAAAACAAAAAAGGATGATTGTCGGGGTTGAGGAAAAACAAAAGAGATAGAAATAGGAGAACAGCTACTGAAGGTAATACCAAGCTCAAGAGAGGAGTTGAGAAGTAAATCTGTGGCAGGTAACTCACTGGGGAGCTTATACAGCCTGGCAGTGTGATGTAGAGAAACAAGGGCAAGGCAATTAATTTTTTACAAGAAAAAAAATTTACTTAGAGACATTGACCAGTGTAGTTTATGGAGGGGAGGCAAACATTTGACAACATTAATAGAACAATAATGATCTAAAGCGAAGTAAATGTAAGAAGATACCAGTGTTATTGGTGGGAGGGTTCATTTCTGGTAAGTTGTGTCTGATCATAGAAACCAGGCATGGGTGTCCTCTTTCCTCTCTGTTGTTTATTTTATATTTAGAACTACTGGCAAAGAAAATAAGGGACACAGAAATTCAAGGTTATAAATGGTAAGGTATTTAAGAAAACTTGGCTTTATTTACAGATGATTTTGTTTGTATTTGATGGAACCAGAAAAGGACATCTCAGTGTTATGTTCTGAAACAGTTCTGTTTTTTTTTGGGGGGGGGATATAAAAAGGCTATATGTATAAACTATGTACCCATATATGAATTGGTCACCAATACCCATATTTATAGGGGCACAATAAAATTAACTATTTAGGAGTATGGATTAAAAAGGATTCAGTTATGGCAGTTAAGTATATATGGGAAGTGACTAATCAAAAGATAATACAAAACCTGAGAAGCTGGAAGCGGTTTCTATGGATATAGTTAGCAAGATACAAGCAGTAAAATAGGTTTTAGTTCCTTTAGTTTTATACACAAGTAAGACACATTTTTATCAACAAATGAGAGCTTGTGGACAGTAATTAAAGAGTTGGAGGATTATATTTGGGAGGTGAAGAGGGTAAGAATCAAATGTAATACGTTGCTTCTCCCAATACAATGAGGACGTTTAGGATACCTGATTTGAAAGGATATCTTAGAACTACATAGTAATGCCCCTTATACATAACTTAGGCAGACAGCTACAGTTCCAAATGGAAAGGGAAGATGATGAAGCATGGTGGCATTTCAAGAAATAAAGAAAGAATGAGATTCTGGATGCATATCCTTAAAGAAAATAACAGTCATACAAGATATTATATTCATAAAGTAGCAGAAAGTATACTAAGGACTAAGCCAACATGGGAATGAAGAAAGGAGATTCTGCCAGTAGGGATAACTGCAGTTAAAGATACAGAAAATAGACAAGAGGTGTCTGGAATTTACTGGAGGAAGATGGGAAAGGAACCAAGACATTGGGAACAAATACTTAGAAGGAAAGGTAATAGAATGGGAGGAGGCCAAGGAGACATTTGTATTCATTCTAGAGATTTCCTTTCCTATCAGGGATTGATATGAGGGTATAGACACAAAGAAATGGATAGGGGAATCCTAAATGAAAGACCTGCATTGGTTTAGTTTTTAGTTGATTCTAGAACAGAAGCTGCTGTTAAAAAGGGATAATTTGTTGGGCATATAAAATATTGCACAGTAGCTGTAGGAATCAATCAGAAGAGGTCAGAAAAGATTGCGATGAGAAATTAGATGTGCAGTTCACAAAGAAGCAATGGGAGGACATTTGTATGGCTCCCAGCTGTGCAACAAAATCTATAAGATTTAGGATTTTTGCCTGGAAATTGTTTGCATAAATAGTTTTATACCCCAAGCAAATTCCAAAGATTTTTTCCTCAGGTTGGTGGCAAATATTAGAGGTGTGATAAGGAATTAAGATGCATCTGGAGACATGTATTTTGGGAGTTTAATGAGTTGGCAGACTTAAAAAATTCCCTACAGGTGGGCAAATGTGTAGTTAAAGGCATTTCTTTTAGCCGGGGTATAGGATCTGAACTGCTTAGACATAGGACATAATTTTGAATTACCAGAAAATGTAAATCAAAACTATACCAGCTGTACGCAAAATACTGAATATTGTAACAGAGGTAAAAGAACAGGAAATTGGACCTTTAGAAAAGGGTTGGAGTAAACTAGATAGAAAAATGGAAATTGTGGGAACAGTACAGAAAACTGTTTTGTAGGTGCAACATATGTGATGTATAATGTTTTTAAATGTGAACTTGTTAATATGGTTTTGATTACTTTTATATAAATCTAAGTTTGTCAGAGTCACAAGTAATAATTCAGTAAAGGTGCTTAAAGACTGGAGTTACGTAGGCAAGTTTTGACACCTGTAAAAAACTACTTGTTTAATTTTTAAGAGTTTAGGGGTGATGGGTTTAGAGCAGATGATTGCAAGATCAGCATATTGGATAAGTGAGGAATGGGTCAGTGGAAGGGTTCAGTCTTTGATGAATATGTTGTAGTAGTGGACCAAGACTCCATCCTTGCTGTACTTTTGGAACTGGGGAAAAGAAAGAGGAGGGTGGCTGCCCCTGGATTCTACAGAGAAGATTGGAATCAAACCATTTAGAAGCTTTTGTTGAAAGACCTATGTGGGAGAGTCTGTTCAACATTTTAGATGTGACACGATATCAGAAAAACTTTGAGTAGTCCAACATTTTTGATATAAGAAGGTTGTTGTTTCTGAGTTCATGAATAATAAGTATCAAGGAAGGAGAGAAGTGTCTGTACTATATAGGTAGAAGTTCTGAAGAGAAACAGAGAAATGATTGTGATGCTGAAGGTGTTTTAGAATGTGAGTGGTTGAATTTCTCTGGTACTTTTGAGAGAAGAGATGATATGGCTGTCAGTCTGAAGTTTTGAGATACCAATGTAAGTACTACCCTTATGGACTGATAGAATGAAGGGCTGTTTACAGATATAGACGAAGTATGATTGTCAAGGGCATCCCTGTTAACTAAAATGGTGATAAAGTAGGTTATAGCATTAGCAAGATAGTTTTTTATAAGTTATCTGATGGTTAGGTGGAGACAGGTTTGAAGCTGAGTTTTTCTTAAGTTGGATTGAGAGATTGGAGGAGTAACGGATATTTTTTTCCATCTTTGATACCATTGTAGCAGTATGGAAAAAGAAGTTGAATGCACACGCCACGTTGAAGTCAATTCAGAAGGAAGGAAATTAAGTTGTGTAGGTTTACCTAGTTTGGGGAGTGGTTAATAGTTGCCCCAAATTGTTATGGAGATTTAGCAAAGTAATCGTATTAGCACTGAAGAAGCTTTTTGTGTTCATTCACTTGAGCTTTTATTTCATTTTGAATATAGTAATATTGTTGGTTTACTGAAGTTTTTTTTTTTTTTTTTGCTAATGGGAGCATGATGGTGAGTATATTTAAGAAGGAATCATTAATGTTGTGAAGTCTGTCATCTAATGCTAGTCATTTTAGGATGTTCCAGTTACAGGCTGGAAATGATGCAAGGAGAAAGGTAGGGTTTAATTTGGAGAAGTTTCTGACTGTGATGTATATCATGTTTTTTCATTGCTTGGGAGAGGTATGAATTGCATAAATTGGGTGGTGATTGCTAAGAGCATTGGATAGTATTCTAGACTGTGTCATACTGTTAGGACTAGATGTAAACATCCTGTCTAGGTTGGAGTGAATGAAGGTTAACTTATATCTGGTACGCATGTTGATAATTTGGGTAAAGTTAATTAGGCTAATGTGGTTGTGCTTAGTAGTTTGTAGAGAAGTTGGCTAATTAATGTTTACATATCCTAGAATGATAGTCTCATGACTTTTTCAAAATACACTGTGTAAGAGTACATCTTCAACTATGGCTGTATTTTGAGTGTTAAAGAGAGATGTATAGTGCTATGATGTATATTGTGTTGGCTTTGTTTAAGTTGAATTTTGAGATCAGGATTTCACCTATTGGGAAAGATGTGATGGGTTTGGAGTGTGCTTACATTTGCATGGTGTTTAGTAAAGTATGGCTATGCAAACTTTTTTTGTTATTGTTTGGTCATGCCTTATGATACTATAGCTAGGAAATATTTCTTTGGATGTATTTCTGGGTTTTAGCCATACTTCTGTTTACATGAGGACATTGGAAGTATTATTTACTTATTTATTAGCATTTTACCAGTATAGTCTGACTATCCATGAGGCCCCTTTTCTGCAGAGGCCTGAGTAGAAAAGCTCCTCATAAAGTACATTGTTTACAAAAGGTTACAATAAGAAAGTGGAGTGAACGTCTAATATATTACTAACAATTATCAATTAATGGAAGACAAAGTGCATGTTACAGAAATGAATAGGAACCCGCGGTGGTGGTGCTGCGGTAGCGTTGTCACCTCACAGCAAGACGCTGTCCGATTCAGTTCTCAGTGCGTCTTCTGCGTGGAGACATGCGTGAATGGGCGTACCTTCGTTGAAGGTTGTGTGTCAGGGCTGGTAACTCGGCACGTAAAAAATCAACTACCAGTCATTAGCGGACCGGAGTTCCACTGTGGCGACCCCTAACCGGGAAAAGCCAAAAGACACAAACAAACAAAAATGAATAGGGAGCATTAAATATTAAACCAAATGAGAGAAAAATAAGATATGATGAACATTAAAAACAGTTAATTAGAGCTGTTAAGGTACATAATTATCTTATTCACTGGACATATTATAGTCATGGTTATATAGATCTTAAATATTCAACAACAAGAGAGAGAAGGATACATGTGAGCAGTCAGAAGCAAATCTGTTGAGGTGCTAGTGTACTGTGTATATTAACACGGGCTTCGAGGCTTATGCTTACAAGTATTTGTTTCAATCCAAGCATGAAAGGAGGTAAGTTTATTACTTATGCTGTGTATATTTGCCTTGATTAGTTTTAGTGTAGAGCATTTGGGATTATTTTTGCTGAATGGTTTCTTTAGTGACAAAAAAGGGTGGATGTCTCCACTAACTAGTAGTGATTAGTGTCTGTGTAGAACGATATTGGATTAGATTTTTTTTATAATGGCAGTTTGAGAAACTGAGGTTGAATCAGGGAAAGAGGTGTGTTAGGTAGTGCAGAAAGGAAATATTACAAAGGTGAGGGCATTTTGTTTACTATGATGCGATGATGGAGGCAATGACTTTGAGGAGTGGTTATGTTTGGGGATATTATTTAAAGGGGAGTATTTTAGTGAGTAGAGATGAGCAGTATTTGTAGAGAAGCTGTGCAACATAAACATGATGTGTTGTCGCGGTTATGTAGGGGCAGAATATATAAAGTGGGGATTAATTTGAGAGTGAAAGAGACTGGGTGGATGGAGATAAACTTGATAGTTAAGGGAGCTAAATTAGTGGAAATTAAGTTGAGAGAGGGAGCCAAGTAGATGAAGGTTAAGTTGAGAGAGAGAGAGAGAGAGTAGACAGGAGATTGTTAAGGTATATTTTATGCTATAGTTTGAGGGTTTCAATTTCTCCTTGAACTGTGCAAATTTTTAGTGTTATTGCACTTTGTTGGATTGTCAATGTGAAGGAGGTGTGGCCTGTAGAGTCTGAATGTATGGTAAAGGAGGGGTAAGAGGAAATTAAGGGAAGGGTATGGGAGTAAAACTATACTGAGCTGAGTGTGTTAGCCCCAGGAGGACAATGGAGATCCCGCTTGGCCAAAACCTTCTTCTTTAGAAGTAAGTACATGTGGGCTAAGTAAGCTAATGTCTTAGAGAGGCCACATTTTCTTCAGATGTTGTGAATAACTGTATTTTTGTGGGAAGCAAGGGGAGACTTTATTGCAGGATGTGGCCTCTCAGGAGAGGTAGGTCAGGCTGAAGGGTGGCAGAAGATTTAATTACTTTGATTAGAGGTTCTTGATGTTTCAGAGGCTGAAGACTTGCAGGAGTACTACTCTCCTTATTCTGATTCTGATGCAGATGATTCCACTCTGCTTCTTCTCCTCCAGAGATTTTTTCTTTTTCAGAGACTCCCTTTGGCTATACCACCTGTTCTGGATGTTGTGTGTTTTGCAGAGTTTGCAGAATCTTCACTTAATCCTGATTGCTCCTGTCCTCCCTGTATTACCGTAATAGGTATTACAGGGTGCCTGAAGAAATATCTATCTTATAAGAGTCTAGGGCTGACCCAGAAACTTAGTCAGGGACCTAAGGGTGTCAAGGCCTCTGTTGTAAAGAAAGTCTATGCTTCTTCATGAGGGCTTTGAATTGCCAGTTTCACATTTCACATGTTGAAATAATATCAAAACTATCTTCTTTCTCAATTGAAGTCTAGGATGCCTACGGAAGGCAAGGCGTTGTAAAGTACAAAGATTTGGTGCATGTCTCGGAAAAGGGAAGGTAAGCATGCTTGCAATGGTTTTTGATTGATACAGGCCTCGCCTAGGGTGGCTGCCACTGGTTCAGTTCTTCAACAGGCACACACCTGGCTGATCAGAATTATCTGACCATGTTAAGACAAAGGATTTTTTTTGGATTTGCCTTTACAGATGTGTTGTTGTTTTCCACCTGTGGTGGAGATCTTGAAGAAAAAAATGGAAGACAAGGCTAAGTCTATGCAGGCTGTTAAGGATTTTGCAAGTTCAGCCTCCGATTTAGTGTAGAATTGGCCTGCTAAGGGGGCGGGAGTTCACCTGCTTGCAGTGAGGGCAGGGGCCAGTCCTAGCCAGGCAGGGCTACCCTGCAACTACCCACCTACTTCAGCTGCCAGATCCTTTTCAGCTGTAGCACCCTTAGAGGAGGAGGAAAAAGGAAAAGGAGGAGTGGGATTTTCAAAAGACAGATGATGCATTGGATATATCATACCAAGGTTACAAATTTATTTCCATACCTTACCTCCTTTCAAAGGCATGCCAGACATTTCCTCCTCAGCAAGACTAGAGGCTCAAACAAAAATTTCTCTCCAACTTCTCAAATAGGGGCCATCAACGGTCTCTCTGCCAGAAGTGGGCCTATTTTTTTTATTATCGTCTACCAAGAGTACCACAAAAGGAGGGGTGGAGACCAATTTTGATTTTATCTATCCTCAACACATATCTGGACATTCAAAATGTCAAAGTTCAAAATGTTACAACAACTTGCTGGGCTGCCTCAAAGATCACTGGATGGTGACTCTGGATCTCAGGAGGCTTACCTTCATGTTTCCTATCAGGCTCAGTTGCAGGAAGTATCTGCGTTTTAGGGCTGGGACTTCTCATTATGACACTGTCATTCAGATAATACCTTGCATTCAAAAGGCTAACGACAGCTGAATCTTCAGGGTTTCATCCCGCCTTTCCACCTCTGCCTCTCCTCCCAAAGGTACTCCTGAAGGTCAGACAATTACTGAGAACTGCTGTCTCAGGAGAACAGTCATTTACTCAATGTCAAACTTCACTCTCTTCATCTAACAGCCAGCAAAGGAATTTGATGTTTCTCAGCCTAATTTAAGTGTGGCTCTTCAATATCTTACTGAGTTACTGGACAAGTTGTCCTTCTCTCTCTTCTCTTTAAGGTTCATGCTGCAGCATGCTCTGCTGCTCTGTGTGACACACCCCACCATTCTTTTCATTTTTGTTTCAATTTCCCATAGGGCAAAGAATATATAAGACCCCCGTAGAGCTCCTCCTCTCTCCTTGGGGATCTCATTTTTGTGTTGAGAAACTCACTCTACAAACTTTTTTTGCCTGCAGCTACCTGAGAGAGTTGAAATATTTATCATGGAGACTTTTTTTTGTTGGCATTACCTCTCGCGAAGGGTTTCTGAATTACAGGCCCTTATGGCAGTTGAGCCTTTCTTAATTTTTTCTATGTGGCTTTTTAAAAAAACTATTCATTTGCCTACTTTTTATGCAAATCCCCAAAATAAAGGGAAAGGATTTTGCACCAAACTATTTCTAGTGGATTGGGTTTTTTGTTTTGCTTTCTTGTTTCCCCATCATGGTAAGGAAATTCCAGCTGGGATTAGGCCTCATTCCACTAGGCTACTGCTACTTCTACAGCTTTTGATATTTTGGAGGCAGCTACTTGGAGTTCAGTGCATACTTTCTCTAAGCATTACCACCTTCCACTTTACTCTAAATCTAGGTTCTACCCAAGTGTAAGGACTGCAGCAATGTGAGATGAAGAACATAGGACCTTTCCTTTTAGGGTCTTCTGACATCTGGGGCAAGAAAAGACTGAGGATATGTAAGGACTGCAGCAATGTGGATCTTCGAACATCTACATTTATGGTAGGTACAAAACTGTACTTTTCCCTGAGTTCCTCCCTTTTTTCTTGTTAGTTTTGTTTTTCTTACAGTTTCATAGATACGTGGTGACCATGTTTTAATACAGTTCGTCACCCGAATTTGCAGTACAGAAGTTTAGACTTTACTTTTGTCCTGATAAGAGTAAAAAAAATTTAGTGTCACCTTTATCCACTGACACTAGAGACAGTTTGGTACAGAATCAGCATGTCATTGCTACTGAGAAAAGTTTAAGATATTCTTAGTGTTTCATTGTTGCAGTCATCACATTTGGGTTATCCTGCTAGGGGTAGCCCTCAGTCAGCCCGAATACCAGAGGCTTAGTATTTCTGCATCGGTTGCTGTTGCTCCAGGACTGACGTCAGGTCATCAGTGGTATAAAATCAGGCAGCCAATGCCATTACATCAGTCTTTCTTGCTGAAGAGCCTAAAGCAGAAGCAGTTTGCACGAGTGCCGGTCGGCCGCTACCTGAGTTTTCTTTCCCGAATTGAAGTTGATGTCTTCAAAAGCTAAGTACCTCATTTTGGATCCTTTTTTCTTGCTCTAACCAATGTCAGAAAAAGATAATTGTCTCGCCTGTGAAAAGCAAATGCCACACCGAGACTTCCATTCTTACTGCATCACATGTTTAGGCGTAGACCACGACGTCCCTCGCTGTCGCTTTTGTGCTTTGTTCAACGCCAGAACTATATGTTGGGCTCTTATTGTAGCTAGATATTTTCACTCTCACTCCTCAAATTCCGATATGGCTTCGGTAAGTCATAAGACTACGATCTTCCGAAAAAACGTAAGTATAAAGACAGACAGACCGCACAGGTACAAAACTGCCGACAACACTTCCTTTAAGCTAGTCATCAGTTCACTGGTCCTCAGTGAGGTGCTTTTGCAGCCCCTGATGCCCACTTCTATGGATTTGCAGGCCGCTACCAAGACCCTTTCGGAGTTAGGTATGCCACGAGACTCTTCTTTGCTAAGGATCCTGCGGATATCTGTACCTTGGATGGGTCCGGAGCCGCTGAGCAGGCACTGGCTTCTGAGGAAGTACTTTGCACTATTGATACTCAACACAAACCAAAGACTTCTTTTGCATCTTCATTTCTTTCTAAAACTACCGAATTTCTAAGGCCCGGGGTACAAACTACGCTGAAAAAAACGACGACCCAAACTCGGGCACCTGCTTCTTGCCTAAATCTCAAATGCTAAATGGCAGAAGACCTTATTATGCTTATTAGAGGAAGCCAGGCTACCCCTTCCAAAAGAAAAAGAGACTTGTCCCCAGTAGTTTTATCTGAACAGGAGTCTGATGACTCTGATGCTTTTGAATATGAAGACATGCAACCCCTCTCTGCTTATGAGGATTCTGATGCAGAGGAATCCATTCCTTCTGCCACTCCACCCAAGGATTTTTCATTTGGTGAAACTCTTCATACTTTAAGCGAGCATTTCCAATGGGAATGTCAGGACTACCCTCAGTCAAAAAAGACTCAGGGAATTCTTAGATTTACCACAGCACAGACCTTTTGCCATTCCTCCTGTCCTGGATGTTGATGATGTTTTTATGGAATCTAGTTTGACTCCTGACACCCTTCCTCCTGCTCCCAGGAAACCTGACAGGTACTACAGAGTCCCCAACTCTCACAAATTCCTTTATAAAAATCCTACAGCTGACCCAGAGGTCATCTCTCAAGGACCTAAAGGAATTAAAGCAACCTCAACTACCCCGTCAGACAGGGTTTCCCGAGCTTTAGACAGATGGGGTGAAAAAGTATATACCTCTGCTACTCTTGCTATTAGAGTACTAAATTGTCAGTTCCACATGCTGAAATATCAGCAGCATACCATGGAACTCCTCAAACAAAAAATATCTTCCTTTCCGGCTTGTGCAGAAAATAAAGAATTACAAGAGCTTATGCATTCTGCAAGCCAAGTTAATAAGCACACCTTGCAATGTGGCTTTGACACCCTAGAATCATCTTGCAGGTCAGCAGTCACTGGTTCTGTCCTTAGAAGGCAGGCTTGGCTTAAGAAACAGACCTTGCCAGACCACGACAAATCAAAATTATTGGACGCACCATTGAACAAACACAATTTGTTTGGCACCAAGGCAGAAGAGGTCTTAAAAAGAATGGAAGAAAAAGCTAAATCTATGCAGACAGTCCAGCCTCCGAGGTTCAGTAGGCATTGCTCCTCCAAGCACTGATCCTTTCCAGCCCCTCCAGGCCAGCTCAGCCCAGACCCAGGGGAAGTAGACCCCCCAGACTGCAGCCCCAGGGAATGCAGAGATCTAAGCAATGAAGTTCCTCCTCTTCAAAAACAGGTAGTGCTAAGCCACCCCCTTATGGTAAGAACTCACAATGACTTTACACCTCCACCCCTTACCTCTGTCCACCTGCTTGTGCCCCTAGGAGGAAAACTCCCTTTCCATGCAAACAACTGGGCTTCTATTACCAACGACCGATGGGTCCTCAACATAGTGTCCCAGGGATATAAATTTTATTTCCACACTCTGCCAACCCTAAAAGGGTTCCCAGATCTTCTAAACCAGTGGGCAGGGGCCAAAAAGCAAGTCCTTTCCCTGGTCTCCATGAGGGCAGTACAGCATGTACCTGCAGACCAGATAGGCCAAGGTTTTATTCCAGACTCTTCCTCCAGAAAAGAGGGCACCTGGCACCCAATCCTCGATCTATCCATTCTAAACACCTTTCTGGTGATAACAAAATTCTCACCCTCTAGCAGCTTCTTCCTATGCTTTCCTTGGATGCTTCGTTAGCCACCCTAGACCTAAAAGAGGCCTACTTACACATTCCAGTCAGGGAATCTTGCAGGAAATATCTACATTTCAGGGCAGGATCTAGGCACTTCCCTTTGGCTTATCCACTGCTCCTAGAGTTTTTACAAAATGCCTGGCTCCAGCCGTAGCTTTTTGCAGACAAAGAAATATTAAAATTTACCCCTACTTAGATGACTGCCTGATTCAGGCAGTCAAGAAAAGCTTGTTACAGCACCTGACTTTTGTAAAGAACCTATTGACCTCCCTGGGGTATACTATCAATGAAAAGAAATCAAAACTAGTACCCACACAAAAAAATGTATTCCTAGGAGCAAGCCTGGACACAGCATCCAAGATGGCATTCCTTACTCCAGAAAAACAAGCCTACCTGAGAGACTACTTTTCTCTACTAGCCACCAGAATCCAGTTATCCACAAGTAAAATCCTGCAAGCTCTAGGGGTTCATGGTCCCCTGCATTCTACTCCATTCCATATGCTAGACTGCATATGAAGAAACTACACAATGGAACATTAAAAAACCTTTGGTATCAACACTCTCAAGACCTGGAAACTGTCATTCCAGTGATACCTTGTCTAAGGAAATATTTTCTTTGGTGGGCAGTAGCATGCAGACACAACAAGGGACTTCCCTTCTCACAACCCCACGCCGCCCAGACCCTCACCACAGATGCATCAGACTACGCATGGGGTGCACACCTGGATGGCAGGTGCATTCTGGACCATTGGATCCCAAATCAAATACATATGCACATCAACCAAAAATAGATGCTAGCTGTTCAGCACACCCTGACAGCTTTCAGAACCCTACTCTTCCGGGTCCTCTACTGATCAAAACAGACAACACCACAGTGATGTGGTATATCAACAAGCAGGGAAGGGCTCACTCTTATCCTCTCTGCAGGCTCGCCATGACCCTTTTAGCACATGGCCTCAGCCATGTAACTGCACAATTCCTGACTCTGACAGACAACTTACATGGAAACCTGCTAGACCCACATGAGTGGCAGTTAGACCACAGAACCTTCACCCTTGTAACGCAGCAGTGGGGCACCCCTAAGGTGGATCTCTTTGCCTCCCACTCCAGTCATCAGCTCAGGAAATTCTGCACCAGGGAACCTCACAGCAAGGCCTGGAAAGTGGATGCTCTATCCTTCCAGTGGGTAAACCTCTCGGTCTACGCATTTCCCCCCTCTACCACTCATTTCTAGGATACTGCTCAAAATAAGGGAGGAAAAAATGAGGGCAATCCTGATTGCCCCAGACTGGCCATGCCAGCACTGGTACCCACTGCTGCGCAGCCTGTCACCCCTGCCACCATGGCACCTACCTCAGATCCCAACACTCCTGACCCAGAAGAATGGAGAATTCAGCATCCCCAATTGCAGACCCTCAACCTGTCAGCCTGGCTTATTCCCTGACCCCTCTCCTCAAGCTGCCAGCCTAAGCAAACTCACCCTGGCAGCCTGGCTTATTCCCTGACCCCTCCTCAAGCTGCCAGCCTAAGCAAACAAGTCCTAGACATTATACATGAGGCCAGATGCCCCAGCAGTAGAAAATCCTATGCTGACAAGTGGAAAAGGTTTTTCACCTGGATCCAGGCTAAGGGAGCCGAAACAGCAAAGCCTTCCCTACCTCTCATCCTGGATTACCTAGCAGACCTACTACACAGAGGTCTATTCTTCTCTTATATTAAAATGCATGTCTCTGCCATCTCTGCTCATTACAGCACAGAGCCACCTCTCTTCTCACACCCTGTCATCAAACAGTTCCTAAGAGGGGCTATCAACTTACAGCCACAGAAGAGCTCCTACCCCAGCTTGGGACCTTAACATTGTGTTGAAAAAGCTCACCCTACCCCCACCCCCCTTTGAACCTGCAGCTTCAGCAGAGTTAAAATTCCTCTCTTGGAAAACAGCCTTGCTTCTGGCCATCACTTCAGCTAGAAGAGTTTCAGAGCTACAAGCACTAATGGCTGTAGAGCCCTTCATCATTTTCCATGCTGACAGGGTCTCCCTCAGGACTAACCCATCCTTCATGCCTAAAGTGGTGTTCAGTGTGGCTCTCAACCAATCCATTCATTTGCCCACCTTTTACCCTAACCCACAAAACATGGGGGAAAGGATTCTGTACTCTCTAGATGTGCACAGACAGCTCAGATTCTATCTGGATAGGACTAACTCTTTTAGAAAAACTAACCAATTGCTAGTCAGCTTCACAGCAGGGGCAGAGGGCAAGGCCATATCCAAACAAACAATCTCCAAATGGATAGCACACTGCATCCATTTCTGCTACAAACAGCACAGGAAACCACCCCAAAGGGGGTCAAGGCACATTCCACCAGGGCAAACTCCACCTTTGCAGCTTTTCTCAGAGGGGTCCCCATCAGGGACATCCTGGAGTCTGCAACATGGACTTCTGTTCATACCTTCACCAAGCATTACCACCTGCGTATCTTCTCCAAATCCAGGGCAGGCTTTGCCACCGCAGTCTTGCAGGGCATCCTAGCCAGCCCCCAATCTTCTTGACTGCCTCCACCCTTTCTTCAGCTTTGGTAATCAAGCCAAATGTGATGACTACAACAGTAAAACACAAAGAACATAGTACAGATGTTCTTCATGTTTCACTGTTGCAGTCATTACATTTGCGTTATCTGCTTGCAGTAGCCCTCAGTCGGCCTGATTAACAAAGTCTTGGGTCCTGCGTCGGTAGCTGTCCTTTCTTCCATGATGTCAGGTAGTCAGGGGTATAAAACATGCAGCCGACACCATTATATCAGTCTTTCTTGCCGTGTGGTGCCCGAAGCAGAAGCAGTTCGCAAGTGCCGGTCGGCTGACTCCTGAAATTTTCGTTTTTGAGTTTCAGAGTTCAAAGTCTTCAACTAAAGCTAAGTACCCCATTGGGGAAATTTTTTCTTGCTCCTTACTGATGTCAGTAAAAGTTAATAATTGCATTACTTGTGGAAAGCAAATACCTCATAAAGATTTTCATTCGTACTGTATTCCTTGCGTACCTTGCTGTTGGTTTTGTGCTTTATTTAATCAGTGCATTATCCATTGCCGGTATATTTTTGCCTCTAAATATTTCGGTTCTCTGTTTAGTTATCCAGAAATGTCATTGGTTAGCCATCTGACTACCGGGATTTCGAAAAAAAACGCAAAGATAAAGACAGAGACAGGCCACTGAGGTCCAAAACTGCCGACAACGCTTCTCCTAAGGCAGTTGCCATTTCACAAGTACACAGTGAGGCGCTTTCGCAGCCCCTGATACCCGCTACTTCTGATTAGCAGGCCTCTACTGAGACCCATTCGGAGTCCTGTATGCTGCGAGATCCTTCAGCTATGGAACCTGCGGATGTGTCTACCTTGGATGGGTCTGAAGCCGCTGTGCAGGCACAGGCTTCTGAGGGTGTATTCAGGCCTACGGACTTGCATATTAAACCAATGCCTCATTCTTCATTTAGGCCTAAATCTAAGACCATGCCTAAAAAACTAATGCCCAGGCTGCATGTTCAAGCCTCTCTGCCTAAAAAAGAAATGATAAGAATGGCTGAAGATCTTATAACTCTAATCAGGGGAAGCCAACCTCTACCTTCTAAGAGACCTAGGACTGAAGTTGTTTATGAATCTTCTGACCAGGATTCTGATTTTTCTGATTCTTCTGATGATCTGGATTTGCCCTTATCTACTTATGAGGATTCTGATGCAGAGGACTCCATTCCCTCTGCTTCCCCTCCAGAGGATTTTTCTTTTGGTGAAACCTTACATACTCTAAGGGAGCATTTCCATTGGGAAAGCCAGGATTTTTCTGATTCAAAAAAGAGGCTTAGGGATTTCTTACTCCTGCCTCAGCATAGGCTTTTAGCTATACCTCCTGTATTAGACATTGTTGATGATGCCTTTTTAGAATCTAGTTTGCCCCCTGCTCCCAGGAAACCTGACAGATATTACAGGGTTCCTGACTCACACAAGTTCCTTTTTAAAAATCCTATTGCAGATCCAGAGACTATTTCACAGGGACCCAAGGTCATTAAGGCTTCTACTGCAAAAAATCCTACCCCTTCTGATAGAGACTCCAGGGTGCTGGATAGATGGGGTAAGAAGGTTTACACTTCTGCAACCTTGGCCATTAGGGCTTTAAACTGCCAGTTTCATATGTTAAAGTATCAGCAACATGTTACTGGATTGCTTAAACAGAAAGTGATGTTGATTCCTGACTGTGCGGAAAATAAAGAATTATAGGATTTAATGAATTCTGCTGAACAGGTTGGAAAACATATTTTGCAATGTGGATTTGATTCATTAGAGGCATCTTGCAGGGCTGCTGTTACCGGGTCTGTGCTCAGAAGGCATGCTTGGCTTAAGGAGCAATCTTTGCCTGATCATGTTAAAGCTAAATTGTTGAATGCTTCCTTAAATCAGGCCACCTGTTTGGCAACGAGGCTGAGGAAGTTCTTAAAAAGATGGAAGATAAAGCTAAGTCTATGCAAACTGTTAAAGATTTCTTACAAGTTCAGCCTCCTAGATTTAGTAGGCACTGGCCCAGAATTGGTCCTTTCCAGGTCTTCTCAAGCCAAACCTAGACACAACAGAAACCCCAGGTGTCAGTCCGCGGGGACACACAAGATTAAGCAGTGGGTGGTTTCTGCACCTAAATAAGGGATTAGTAAGACTCCCCTCTATGGAAAACTGTCTCAATGGCTTGCTTTTAAAACTTCCAAGCACTTCCCAACTGAATGCTCCTTTAGGTGGAAAGACTGGTCTGCAGGCCAAAAACTGGGAACTCATTACCCAGGTCAAATGGGTTTTAAATATAGTGTCCCAAGGATACAGATTTCACTTACACACCTTACAAACACCAAGCGAGTGGCCAGATCTACCCCCAAATCATTGAGCAAAGGCCCAAATTTAAGTACTCTCTCTTAAGCATGGGGGCTATTCAGTTGGTACCAGAAGAGGAAAAGGGACAAGGTTTCTGTTCGAGACTTTTTCTGGTACCCAGAAAAGGCAGTACATGGCATCCTATCCTGGACCTTTCTACTCTAAATACCTTGCTGGTGATTCCAAAATTCAAGATGCTGACTCTTCATCAGCTGCTTCCTATGCTAGGCAAAGATGCATGGTTGGCAACACTAGGCTACATGCACTATCAACCTCTGCACTGCCCTTTAGCTTATCTACTGCGCCCAGGGTATTCACAAAGTGCCTAGCTCCAGTCATTGCATTCTGCAGGCAAAGAAATATTCAAATATATCCATACCTGGACGATTGTCTAATTCAGGCAGAAAGCCAGGACATACTTTTGAATCATCTGGCCTTTGTTCAGAGGGCACTCACTTGTCTGGGGTACATCATAAACAAAAATAAATCACACCTGGTACCCTGTCAACAAATTATATTCCTGGGAGCAAGCTTGAATACAGCTTCCCAGATGGCTTTCCTCATGCCAGAGAGCAGACTCATTTGACAGCCTACTTCAAACAAGTGGCCACAAAAACCCAGTTACCTGCAAGGCAAATACTGCAAACCTTGGGATTCATGGCCTCTTGCATTCTTCGAATTCCATGTGCAAGGCTGCATATGAGGAAACTGCAATGGTATCTCAAAAGCCTATGGTGTCAACATTCACAGGATCTAGACGCTATGATTCCTACCCTACCTTGCCTATGCCTAGAGTCCCTTTGTTGGGCAGAGGCCTGCCACCAAAACAAGGGACTACCATTTACACTGCCCCCTGCCACCCAAACCTTAACAGCAGACACATCAGACTATGCATGGGGGGCTCACCTGGCAGGGAAGTGCATTCAGGACAAATGGAACCCTAGTCAAATGCACCTACACATAAATCAAAAGGAAATGTTAGCTGTACAGAATGCTGCAACAGCCTCCAAGGACCACATTCTTCCAGGACAACTAATGGTAAAGGTGGACAACACCACTGTCATGTGGTACATAAACAAGCAGGGGGGTATAGACTCCTACCCCCTCTGCAGACTAGCCATGGCATTGTGGAACACAGCCTTGAGCTACCAAGTGAATCTACAAGCTCAATTCCTGCCAGGAAAACTAAATACACTAGCAGACGGACTAAGCAGAAACCTCATGGACCCACACGAGTGGAAATTGGAACCAAGGATTTTCAACATGTTGACAAGCAAATGGGGGAGCCCAGATACAGACCTGTTTGCCTCCACGCAGAACCATCAATTGGACAAATTTTGCACAAGGATTCCCCACAAATTAGCTGGGAAAGTAGATGCTCTATGCCTTTCCTCCTCTGCCTCTGCTCTCCAAGATACTACTAAAGATCAAACAGGACAAGCCAAGGACGATTTTAATTGCACCAGACTGGCCACGCTAACACTGATTCAGACTCCTTCCCTGTTGTCTCAGCAGGAGAACCAGATTCTGCACCCTCAGCTGCAAACCCTGACCCTAGCAGCCTGGCTAATTAACTAATCCCTCCTTTACCACCCCTCAGTAAATTAGTGATGGATATCATTTTAGAGGCTAGGAGGCCTAGTACTAGAAAATCTTATGCTGCAAAATGGAAAAGATTTTGTACCTGGAACCAGTCTCAAGAGATGAGCGCAGCAGTACCCAATTTACCTCAGATTCTACAATATTTGACTGAGATGTTTCATAAGGGCTTGTCCTTTTCCTCCATCAAATGTCATGCCTCCGCCATTTCAGCTCATTATAGCACAGAATCTCCCCTCTTCTCTCTCCCACTGCTCAAGCAGTTCCTCAGAGGGGCCAAAAATTTAAGGCTACTGAGGAGAGCTCCAACTCCAGCCTGGGACCTTAACTTTGTCTTGGAGAAACTCACTCTTCCTCCTTTTGAGCCAGCTGCTACTGTGGATTTAAAATTCCTTTCCTGGGAAACAGCTTTCCTTTTAGCAATCAGTTCTGCAAGAAGGGTATCTGAGTTACAGGCCCTTATGGCAGTGGAGCCTTTCATCATCTTTCATGCAGAC
Source organism: Protopterus annectens (assembly GCF_019279795.1). Taxonomy (NCBI): domain Eukaryota; kingdom Metazoa; phylum Chordata; order Ceratodontiformes; family Protopteridae; genus Protopterus; species Protopterus annectens. The sequence continues at coordinate 507,052,468 of NC_056738.1, forward strand.
AGGGTGTCCCTCTGAACCAATCCCTCCTTCATGCCCGAGATGGTATCCAGTTTGGCTCTTAATCAGTCCATTCATTTGCCTACCTTCTTTCCTAACCCACAGAACAAAGGGGAACGGATACTGCACTCCTTAGATGTGCACAGACAACTTAGATTCTACTTGGACATGACTAATCTAAACAACTGCTGGTGGCATTTGCTGCAGGGACAGAGGGGAAAGCTATTTCAAAGCAAACCATTTCAAAATGGATAGGCCACTGCATTCATTTCTGCTATAAGCACCATAGAAAACCTATCCCATAGCGCATCAGACCCCATTCAACCAGGGCTGCATCTACCTCTACAGCCTTTCTCAGGGGCGTCCCTACAAGGGACATCCTAGAAGCTGCTACCTGGAGTTCTGTACATACTTTCACCAAGCATTATCATTTGCCAATTTTCTCTAAATCCAGAGCTGGCTTTGCCACTGCAGTCTTGCAGGGCCTTATAGCTAGTCCTTATTCTATTCCTTCTTCCAACCTTAGCTTTGGGAATCTACCCAAATGTAATGACTGCAGCAGTGAAACACGAAGAACATAGTACAGTTGTGTACACTTACCATAAATGTAGATGTTCGAGTGTATTCACTGTTGCAGTCCTGGTTACCCTCCCTCCAGCCCCCTTTCTTCTTTTGGCTATACCTCTACTCTCACTTACTATGCTCAAAAAGCTTTTTGGTATATTTGCTTTTTTGTTGGAGGTGTATCCTTGTATTATAGATTTAATTGCTTCCCATTAGGGGGGCCCCTGACATCTGGGACAAGAAAAACTGATGTAATGGCATTGGCTGCATGTTTTATACCACTGACGACCTGACGTCATGGAAGAAGGGACAGCAACCAACGCAAGACCAAAGACTTTGTTAATCAGGCCAACTGAGGGCTACTGCAAGCAGATAACCCAAATGTAATGACTGCAACAGTGAATACACTCAAACATCTACATTTATTGTAAGTGTACACAACTGTACTTTGTGTACACTTGACATAAATGTAGATGTTAGAGTGTAGTCACTGTTGCAGTCCTGGTCCCCCCCCCCCCCTCCATCCCACTTGTCTCTCTCCCTCTTCCTTTCTCCTTACAGGGAATTTTTGGTATTTACTTTCTACTGGTAGTGTACTTCCACCATAACCTAGCTCTCTATTTGGGGGCTCCTGACAGTTGGGGCAGGAAAAAGTGATGTAATGGCGTCGGCTGCCTGATTTTATACCACTGATGACCTGACATCAGTGCTGGAGTGACAGCAACCGACGCAGAAACATTAAGCCTTTGTTATTCGGGCTGACTGAAGACTACCCCTGGCAGGATAACCCAAATGTGATGACTGCAACAGTGAATACACTCGAACATCTACATTTATGGTAAATCTACACAACTGTACCTTTTTCTTCCATTAAGTGCTTTATTGAGCTTCATTTTTTGTAACCGTTCTTCTTTGTTCTGTGGAGTATTTTCTCACTGTTCCACTGCCACATAGCTAGCTTTTTGTTTTGTTTTACTTAGGGCTTCAGTCATTATGGTGGGAAGGTAGTGCTTTACTGTAGAGGAGTCTGAAAGTGTAAACAAATATAATGTGATTTAGGACTTTGCTAAACTGTTAAGACTTCAATTCTTACATAGAATGGAATACCTTTTGTTTCTCTAAAAGGTAACCTGGCTGTACTTGGAAATATGGAGCACAAGAGGGAATATTAGAACAGAGTATGGGGAGAGTGGGGGGTGGAGATGCAACAGCAAATAATCCAAGGTAAAAGCTGGTGGGGTGAAAGTAATAAAAGTAGGAAGATGATTTTAGTAGTCATGATAGTTTGGATAGTTGCTGCTTAGAGGGGAGGAAGATTTCATAAATTGGAAGCGTGTAGAGTTACTGTGTGCAGAACATTAAAAGTAAGAGAGACTTGGCATGTTTGTGAGAAATGGGGCATACAAACCTAAGAATATTGGGAAATATTAAGATAGCTAAAGAAGCAAAATTAGATCTGGCAAGGGTGGGAGTGACTACCAGGCTAAGAACAGCTAGCAGGTATTAGATTGCCAGCTTTTGTCTGTTCACGTGTTAAGATTACTGAAGAGGTAAGCTTGATTGTGCAGTGTATAAGAGAGAAAAGAAAAGGATTAATGGTCTCCGGAAGCATGGGCATTAGCTAACAAACCGCGAGTTCAGGAGCAAGTACAGGAAGCACAGGCAGTAATTACATTCAGAAAGTATCAACCAAAGGCTGTATGGGAAATAATCACTTTGTGGAGCAGAACATAGCATTGCTTTAGTGGGAGAAATTTGAATGTATTATAAAGGTGAGTTTATGTTACTGATTTAAGGGAAAAACTTGAAAGCACTATGTAAGATAGTAAACTTGTGATGGTGTTAACTGGAAGAGACAGGGAAATGAGATTAGGATAGGAATGAACAGGAAATGAAACTGGAACAAGCAAAATGTAAGGAATATGCAGTCAGACCAATGCAGACAGGTCTGTCTTGGAGCAACTAGTACCTAGTGTATATTCTACCAGTATATACTAGTACATTATATCATTAGCCCGGCACCTCTAAGGTAATGTAAAGAATTCAGTGATCAACACAAATTAAGCACTTTTTGCAGGTACCGCAACAAGAAAACACCAACTACAATGCATTAAATTTCTGTTTGTTTGTAAAGCAAGAAAAAAAAGCTAGTAACAACATATTACTTTGTTTAATGTTTGTAGAAGACAAATAGTGATACCATTTTAAATACAATTAAAATAGCTCAATACCTTGCAAGTATGTGGTAAAGGTTGAGGGTTAATATTACCGTTCCAGTAATAACATACCCAGTGCATACATATACTGAACATTATGAAAACGAAAAGGAAAATAAGCTATATATCTGTACAAGAAAAGGTAGACTGACAGGAGACTGCTAAGGGAACAGTGTTAGACAAGGGATTAGTAACACTGCAGTAAAGGCAGCAAAACATCATGCAGATCAGTAACTGAAGAAGGGTTCATGTTACATTTGGAATAAGTGGAAGAGAGCAAGTGAGTCATATCAAATAAGTGCCTTGACTTTTCACACAGGGATAGAAGAAGGTTGGTAACAAAACAGGGTAATAGAAAAAAGGAATATTTCATGCATAAAACAAAGGAGTGAGATGCATAAATGGATGATTTTATAAGAACCCAGAAAAGTATGAAGATAAAGTAACAGTGGGGCATTTAGCTGTTGCTATGGAACAGTATAACATTAAACAGGAACTAGGAGAAGATGAGTAACTAGGTGAAAATGCAGGATGCTGATTATTGTATGGCCTGCTATAAATGTATGACATGTTAGCAACAGTGAGTTAATAAGCAGGGTTATAGAGAGTAAGATAACTGCCAGGAAACTGACACTGAAATAATGGTCATTGCAGTAAATCTTGTTGTAGCATAATGGTTCTGCTGAAAACTGTTTTTAATGAACCTCAGTTTACCCTTGCTCCAATGTTGCATGATTGCAGAATTGGTATACAAGTTAGGGCACATGCACACACACACATGACAGATTTGAGTGTCCATTTCCCTGTACTTAGCCAACCCATTCCCACATGTTTGATGTGGAATCCATTAGTCAGAAGACTTCCTTTAACTCAGCAATAAGCTAGGGATACCCCCAAAATCATTTTTTTTCTAGTGGGAATACTTATCCTAGATGAAGCATAAATAGAAACAAAAAATTGAAAGCAAAGAAAGTAACTTAGGAGGATAAGATGGAAGACCATGTAATATTGTGAGTTCATTAATTGTTATACACACGTTTGGTTTGGTGTGGGGATGTAATTCAAATAATAATAGGAGGGTTGTGTGATTTGGCAGACTAGTAAGTGAACAGTTGAGTACAAACACTGAAGTATCAGGTCACAGAGACTCCTTATTTTTATCTAATTGGTCAGAAAGGAACAAATAAAGGATCTAATGGTCCTTGACCATTTCTGTAGCGGTTTGACATTTAAGGTGCTTTTAATTGAGTATCATGTTTTTTATGTACCAATTGAATTGATTTAGACAAAATTCAAGTGCTATTATTTCTTTTTGTATTCTTTTGCATTCTCCTTTGCACATAAATATGATTTCTTTTTTTTTTTCTTCTATTTTTTGTTATTGTGTACTCCTGTCAGCTTTGATGAGTACCTGTACCTGGACAATCGTACTTTAAGTTCTTAAGTCTTCAGTTTGAAAGGGCCTTTTCCTGACTAAGTTTTCTTAGATGGTAGAAAGAAGTATATAGGTAGAATCTGCATTAGTAAATAAGGGGATTGTCCTTCAGGTTAGTTATGTACCAGTAAATAGTCTTGAGATTTACCAAGGGTATTATATAATAAACAAGGAGCAAGGATAATTTCAGGAGCAAAATGCGTAGCTTTTCCCCTTAGCAGTCTTGGCCCGCTTTAAGTGCAGACTTGCTCAGCGTTGATGTATGCCCCTTTTCTGTCCTCCAGGCCCTGGTAGCTAGAGAATAACCTCTTTCCCTTTCTATTTTTTTTTCTAGCAGAGGTCTTCAATTTCATCCTCCCATTTCTCCCCACATTAGAGTCTTTTGCAATGGCTTTCAGAATTTGGGAATTTTTCTGCCATTGGATGACTGCTGTTTCAGGTTGTCCAATAAAGACCAGTTTATGATCAAGTGAGATCCTGTCATAGTTTGTATTTTTTAATAGTTTCTTCCCTTTATTTCATGCTACTTCCAGTCTCCCTGGACTCTTCTTTTCCTAGGAGGAATTTGGCTACTTTAGTTTTTAGACTTCCTTATTGCTAGTCAGTTTTGATGTTGCTGCATTATTCTGCTATTTGTGTAGTATGTTAATGTCGTATGTCATTTGTGTGCATGTGTACATTGTTTTGCATGCTGCCTTTTACTCTCCCCTGTTCTTCTTTAATAGTGAGAACTTCATGTAGTATTCTTGGTTATAAAAAGATGAATATATAAATAAACATGCACATGAACATAGTGTTGTATTCTGAGTGTGGTTCTAGTTTTACATGATTGTTTGCTATATTTATATAACAATAACAAGTAAAACTGCTTATCACTGAGTAAAATGAGAAACTTTGTAGAGAGCTCCAAATAAAGATAAGAATGAAATAAAACATTTTTGTATAGAAACATACGTGCCTCTCAGATGTTGATAGGAGACTATATGCTCCATCTGTAGGAGCGTTCCTTGAATTTCCTTTGTGTATTGCCTGTGAGAGTTGTTTATTAGTCTCATCTGTATATAACCTGGTGTTTTCCACTCTTTGTTTCAGAGGTGAGAGACTGTTTATTTAGGAGAAAGTGAAATGAAGTATTTTACCATTTGTACTATAATCTGAATCCCCCTGGGGGAAATGCAGACTATGTAGTTAATGGCTGCATAAGAAGTTGCTGCCTGTGGTTTTGACTTTTAAGGAAGCAATAGTTGTTCCTTTATGAAACGTACATGACTTTTCCATCAGGTTTCAGGGCTTTAGCTGTACCAGCTGTGCTTTTGTAAATATCCTTCATAATCCACCACCCTCCATAATAATAAGAGAAGTTAAAAGGCTCTGCCAGAAGCCATCCTTTGTTCTGTAAAGTGCAGGCAAACTGCTACAGGTGTTACAGTGCGGCAGCCAGCCGTGATTTCTGGGGAGGACATCAGACCAGTTGTAGATTTTGAATGCTTCTGTCAGATGTCTGTGGCCAAAGTATTGCTTTTAAAACACATGCCATTCATTGACCTTCTGTGTACCTTTATTAAAAAAATTGTATTACATATGCAGTTGGCCTGTGGTTGTATCTAATGCTGAAATTTCTGTTTCACAGAAAGCAAGGTAAAAGGAATTATTTTTTTCTTTTACCAAGGATGTAGTATAGCATATTGCTCAAGTGTAAAGACTGCCCAGCTGAAGATTTGTGTCAGAATTTTAGAACTGTTTACTTGTACATGAAGTGTTTCTGTCAAGAACTTGGGTAAATTTAAAAAGTGAATAAAATGTGCATATCCTGGCTTTAATTTATGTCAAAAGTGCTACTATCTTTTGTTGAATTGAGAAATCCAGTACTCACCCTGCTGGATTGAGAAATGCCGTATTCTGTCTGAAAGAGACTTAGTGTGGTAACCAGAGGTATGCAGAGCTTACAGACAAAAAGTTCATGGTGACACTAAACTGATGTTTGTCTCCTCAAAGCGTAGCACACAGAAAGACTGTGTGCATGTAGCATGCGTCAGAGATGCACGCTGCCCTGCTAATTTCAACAGCTTACAGCTGTTTTATACGTCACGCAACACCATGATGTACACAGCTTTGCACCTTTCAAATCCTTACAAGGAAGCCTGACACTTGGCATAAGTGGTGGAGAAGTTATGCATAAAGCAATATGCACAAAATGGCTGAGTTTTTTGTACCTTACAAATAAACAGGGAATTGCCTGGGTGAAGGTGGACAATCTGACATCAGTGTATGCTTCATAAGTAAAGTATACCAGGAGCTTTATACTGGGGTGTGGTGTGCAGCATAGCAACACTGGGCACTTTACAAAGTTATACTGCCTTCACATTGTAGTGTGTATTTTACTTGCACAATGCTGTAAATTATAGTATTTGGTTACAAGAGAAGACAGACAGACACAGGGTATGCAGTTTCAAAAAATGCAGTCCACAGTGCATCAGTTATGTATTCAAGCATATGGTAGAATTTTTTACTCTGTTTTCAAGTCATGCTACTTTATACATACAATGCTGTGCCTCATTTTGGTTCATTATGTGGCACTGATAAGCAGGTTTAAGGCCTGCTGTGATATATTTAACAGTAATTTATTACAACATTGGAGCCATGAGAGCATAGTCAGATCATTTCAGCTATGCACCTCCAGCTTCCCATATGAAAAGTCAACACACACAGTCACTTGAGTCTCTTCTCAACCAACAGATTAAGGACACATTTCCCTGTCAACTGCGCCTGCAAAGAAGTAAATAAGCTTGCATTCCTACTGTGGGGTGCAAGCCCCCCAACCTTAATACTGTTAACTTCACAGACTGGGAAACCTCACATTAACGTACATAACAGTCTGACACAATAAGGAATCCCACACAGTACAAAACACAGCTGTGTGGGCTTTGATTTTGACCATTCTTGTTTGAACAGTTTCAGCCTTTACTCAGTGGTACAGTCACCTGCAAGAGAAACCTTGCCTTCCATCCATTATATGCATATAAAAGTACACACGTGCACTTGTTCATATGAGACAGGCTGGCAGTAAGGACCGTTTATCCTAGTGGTAGATCCCAACACTCTAGAACACTGTGTTTTAAATACCTGCAGTCCTGGAGCATCATCACAAGATTATCTAAGTCCTTGTCACATCATCAAGCGTTTACCTACATCACCTGGACATCACTAGTCCTACTACAAATTCCTAAATATAAAATATTTCCTCTAATCACTAATAGCTGAAGTAGAATTTCATATGCTGCACTTAAACACAAAAGCACAACCCCCCCAAAATACCGTGCAAACCCAGTTGTATGCTCATTTTAAAATTTAAGAAAATAATGATTCAATTCTGATACGTTTTAAGCACCTCTTTTCAGAGGTAGTGCAGCAGGTACTAAAGGAGACTAGAAAACCTTATATTGGCAAGTGGAAGAGCTTTTCTGTTTAATACCTAACAGATAACCAAAGCCCATGTCTGGGATTTTGTACCACTGGTGCTTAAATATTTGTGCGAGTTACTAGCCATTGGCTTTCATACTACTTTAGCAAAGTACATCTGGCAGTAATTTCAGCATGTCTGCCCATGAATCATCTACCTTCTTCAATGTTTTTAGTAAAACAGTTTTTGAAAGGAATGCTACACCTGAGACAGCTATACAAACAGGTTGTTCCTTCCTGAGATCTTAACTTTATGCCTGAAAAGTTGACCAGATCTCTATTTGAGCCTATACATTAGGCAGATTTAAGGTTGATTACATGGAAAACTGTTCTTACTTTTCCTGCATCCACAAGAAGAGTGTTTGAGTTACAAGCTGTCATGGTGCATGAACCATTTCTGGTTTTCCATGGGGATAGGATATTAAGAAAAATTCTCTCATTCATGCCCAAGGTTGTTTCAGAGTTTACTTTGAATCAGACTGTTAATCCCAAAGTGTTCTATCCTGACTCTTACAACCTGGGAGAAATGATTGTACCTATTCTGGGCATGCATTAGCAGCTTAAGTACTTCCTTGACAGAACCAAGTCCTTTAGAAAAGCTATTTATTTCTTATGTTGGGACTGAGAAAGGGCAGCCAATTTCTTAACAGTCGATTCCAGACAGTTACCCTTGGCTATTGCCTTTTAGTTATACCCACTTAGGTAAACCAATTATAGACATTAACACACACTATACTATGGCCTTTTTTTCTTTGATGGCATTGAAAAGGGGTCGACTGTAGAAACATTTTAGAGTCTGCTGCAAGGTCCTCGGCACATACATTTACAAGGCGGTTCATAATGGATCATTTTTTTAAATCCAGAACTGACTCTGGTAGGACCATTCTACAGGGGCTACTGCAGCAGTAGGAATGATGAACATACTACGGTTTTGTAAGTTGCACTTTCCAGTGACAGTAGATATTTGAAGTCCACACTGCTCCAGTAGTCACACCCACCCTCCATCCCCTTACTATTGTATATTGTTTTTTAGGGGGAAAATACTTGGTTTTTATTTCTTGTTTAAGGATGCGTATGCTGCTACTTAATTTGTAGGCAATTAAAGTTGAAGGTTTCGCACTCTGATTGCTGATTTTCCCTCCTCTGAACAGACCAATCAGAGTCGGAGTGGAATTGGTGGAGGGAGCCAGAGCTTTTGTAAGCTGGCCAGTTGTCTCATGAGCAACAAACAATCCATATAGCCTAAAGACAACTGTAGCAGTGAGAAATTTAAACATCTGTTGTTATGGGTAAGTGCAGCTTACACAACTGTTCTTTAGTAATGAGACAAAGTTTATAGTTAGAGCAAGTATATTGATGTACATCATCAAATTATACCCCACCACCATGAGCCACCCATTGTAAACTTAGTGAAAAGATAAATTAAATTATAATATCTAACATTAGATGTGTAAGGTGGCCTATACCCTGGCACCTTATCCTATATCTGTTAAGCAATTACATTTGTTGTGTTAGAACAGATTGGTTTTGAGGGATTTCTTAAATGAAGGTAAATTATCGAGTTTCCTGATGTTGTTTGGGCTGTCATTCCACACTGCACTTGCTATTCTGGAGAAAGCACTTTCACATATGTTATGTGTAAATGGTTGCTATTGCAGCTGAATATTGTCGCTGTTCCTGAAACTTTGAAGGTAAGTATGTTGAGTAGCAGTGTTGTTGTTTGATACTGGAAGCCATTTCCGTGGTGGTGTGGTTTACGAATTGGAAGATTTTGTTTTCAACAGATGAAATAGGAGTGTTATAGGGGGAAGGCATGCCCAAAGGCAGGAAGAGAGGAGGAAGGTTAGGAGTGTAGTAGTGAGGGTAGGAACTTTGAATGTTGGCAGTATGACTGGTATAGGGAGAGAGCTAGCTGATATGATGGAGAGAAGGAAGGTTGATAAATTGTGCGTGCAAGAGACAAGATGGAAGGGAAGTAAGGCCAGGTGTATAGGAGGCAGGTTCAAATTGTTCTATCATGGTGTGGATGGCAGGAGAAATGGGGTAGGGGTTATCCTAAAGGAACAGTATGCCAAGAGTGTTTTGGAGGTGAAGAGAGTGTCTGATAGAGAGATGTTTATGAAGCTTGAAATTGATGGTGTAATGATGAATGTTGCTAGTGCCTATGCTCCACAAGTTGGGTACGCGATGGATGAGAAAAAAATTTTAGAGTCAGTGGGATGAAGTGGTGGTGTGTACCCAAGGGTGAGAGACTAGTGATTGGAGCGGACTTCAATGGGCATGTTCGTGAAGTGAACAGAGGGGATGAGGAAGTGATGGGTAGGTATGGTGTTAAGGAGAGGAATGCAGAAGATCAGATGATTGTGGAATTTGCGAAAAGGATGGACATGGTTGTGGTGAATACATATTTTAAGAAGAGGGAGGAGTATAGGGTGACGTACAAGAGTGGTGGAAGATGCACACAGGTGGATTATATCCTATGTAGGAGGGCCAGTCTGAAGGAGATTGGAGACTGTAAAGTGGAGACAGGGAAAAGTGTAGTTAAGCAGCATAGAATGGTGGTCTGTAGGATGACGGTGATCAAGAAGAGGAGGAGGTGTGTGAAAGCAGTACCAAGGATTAAATGGTGGAAGTTAAAAAAGGGTGATTGTGAGGTGGAGCTCAGGGAAGAGTTAAGACAAGCACTGGGAGGCAGTGAAGAGATACTGAATAGCTGGGTAACTACAGCAGAGCTAGTAAGGGAGACTGCTAGAAAGGTGCTTGGTGTGACATCTGGACAGAGGAAGGAGGACAAGGAGACCTGGTGGTGGAATGAGGAAGTACAGGAGAGTATACAGAGGAAGAGGCTGGCGAAGAAGAAGTGGGATTGTCAAAGAGATGAAGAAAGTAGTCATGAGTATAAGGAGATGAGGCACATGGCAAAGAGAGAGGTGACTAAGGCTAAGGATAACACATATGGAGAGTTGTATGAGAGAATGGACACTAAAGAGGGAGAAAAGGACCAGTACCGATCGGCTAGTCAGAAGGACAGAGCTGGGAAAGATGTGCAGCAGGTAAGGGTAAGGATAGTGAGGGAAACGTACTCACACGTGAGGAGAGTGTGTTGAATAGATGGAATGAGTACTTTGAAGGGCTGAAGAATGAAGAGAATGAGAGAGAGAGAAGGTTGGATGATGTGGGGATAGTGAATCAGGAAGTGAAACAGATTAGCAAGGAGGAAGAAAGGAAAAAAAGCTATTTGGGGAAGGAGGGGATTTTTAAGAAATTTTGGAAAAAGGGCTGGGAGTG